>NC_134698.1:84785147-84917769 GCF_050947455.1 Rhinoderma darwinii
GCTTCCCAGAGCCGGCCGCGGTACGGGAACGATGAGTCATTATACACCTAGGCTGATAGACTTTCTGCTATAATTCGTGACCATTTTGTAGATCTCTGCTTGCTCTCAGGGAATGGAAATGGTCTACCTATTTGCATCCCGAAGCTGAAACCCCATCTTGACTGCAGCCAGTCCTGGCAATGCTCTATGAGGTGAACACATCAGCAGCACAAATCTCTCTCCTGTTCTGATAGTCTGTTACAATGTATCAGTGCAGGTAAAATATATCGATCTGGAGTCCACACTATACAGAGAATTGTGTAGACTGGAAACAAATGAAACAAACCCTCACCTGTGAGAAGTATTAGGTCTGTATAGCCTCTGGATTTAAACAAGAATGTTCACATTTACTGATAGCAAGCAGAGATCTTGAAAACGATTAGGAAATTAAAAATGAAAAGTCTATTATAAAGTTGCAGAACTCCTATTATCCAGCGTGGAGATGTTACTAATGTCAGTGCCACCACCCAGATTGTGGATGATGGGGGCTGTAGTGCAGAGATGCTGCGGGGTTTGTGTTGTGACCTGGCGGTCGTCATCCAGCGCCTCGGTCAGCGACAGCCGTGTCCCTGATAGTTATTATGTTGTGAGCGGCTCCTGCGCTCAGCTGCCCCGCACCAGGCGGAGGAGGATGGAGCCGCAGTGCCCCCTACAGCCTCACACTGCAACCCACAGCCAGGCCTTCACGCCGGGGTCTCAGGTACAGCCGGGGGTCGTGGTACTCGGGGACCAGCGGTCAGATATTTATGTGATACGACCCCCCAAATTCAGTCTTCAAATCCGCTTCTCACTGAGCTCAGGGGTTAATACATTCTCTCCTGTGCGGCCACTATGGAGATGGAGGGGTTAATAACCCGGGGGGTCGGGGGGGTCACACGTTCAGGTACTTTTCTGTGTTGGATCTCCACAGTCCTCGCCGGTCTTCCAGCTTTCCCAGTGTCCTGACTGGTGAATCTGTGCGGTGACGGCCCCCCATGATCCCCCGCATGCTCACGCGCTAAAGTAAAAACGGCTGTAAAATACGGAGCTGTATTCAAGGGGGAACATCCTCTGATTTTCAGCAGTTTTTAAGGGCGCAAAATGCCTCGAAAAATGGCTGAAAAAACGGAAGCTGAACGCCTCCAAACCTCCGCCCGTTCATTGCAATGGCAAAGACGGCGTTTCATCCTGACGGGTATTTTTTTTAAAAAAGCTGCATAAAAAAAGGCCCCGTAAAAAGAAGCGCATGTCCCTGCTGGAGCCGTATTTGGAGCCTTTTTTCATTGTGTCAATATAAGGGGATGTTCACACACACTAATTACGGACGAAAAATGCGCCTCGATAGCGTTGACAAACATCTGCCCCGCTGTCAAATGACGCCGCGTAAATAGACGCCCGCGTCAAAGAAGTGTCATGTCACATCTTGGGGCGTAATTGGAGCCGTTATTCATTTCAGGAGAAAACAGCCCCGTCATTTCAGCCGTAACGGCATGTGCAGGCGCTTGAACGCCGCGTCCATTACGGACGTAACTGGAGCTGTTTTTCCATGAAAACGGCTCCATTTACGTCTGAAGAAGTGACAGGCACTTCTTTGACGCGGGCGTCTTTTTTACGCCCCGCCTTTTGACAGCGGGGCGTAAAAAAAATGACCGTCTGTACAGAACATCGTAAGACCCATTCTAATGAATGGGCAGATATTTGCCGACGCTATTGAGGCGCATTTTCGGACGTAATTCGGGGCTAAATGCCCGAAATACGTCCGTAAATAGTGTGTGGGTATGTTCACACGGCGGGGGTCCGTAACGGCTGAAATTACGGGGATGTTTCAGCCTGAAAACATCCCCGTAATTTCAGCCGTACCGGCATGTGCAGGCGCTTGAACGCCGCGTCAATTACGGCCGTAATTAGCGCTGCTATTCATTGGAGTCAATGAATAGCGGCTCCAATTACGGCCAAAGAAGTGACAGGTCACTTCTTTGACGCGGGCGTCTATTTACGCGCCGTCATTTGACAGCGGCGCGTAAATTTACGCCTCGTGTGAACAGACAAACGTCTGCCCATTGCTTTCAATGGGCAGATGTTTGTCAGCGCTATTGAGGCGCTATTTTCGGGCGTAATTCGGGGCAAAAACGCCCGAATTACGTCCGTAAATAGGCCGTGTGAACATACCCTGTGTGTGTGTGTGTGTGTGTGTATACCCTCAAAACAGATCCAGAAACGGCCATAAAAAACGCATCAAAAAACGCGACTTTGAATAGAAAACGGCTGAAAATTAGGGGCTGTTTTCCCTTGAAAAGCTCCGTATTTTACAGCCGTGTTTGGTTTGCCGTGTTTACATCCCCACATGCACTTCTTTTTACGGGACGTTTATTAAAGGCGCCGTTTTTTTAAATGATCCAGTAAAAAATACGCCATCTGAACGAAACACTGTTTTTCCCATGAACCGTGCGCAGTGAGCAGACGGCAGGGACTGCCGGGAGTTGTAGTTTGTTTACTATCTCTCTTTACAGCCAATCAGAGAGGGCCATGTAGCCAAGCGCCGCTGACGATACGTTCTCGGCCGGAAATCCCTCCCTGCTCCCTTAGTGGCTGGCCTGCCGCTCATGCTTTCTGATTGGTCCAGGTGGAAGAGCCGGGGCCGCTGATTTGTTGGAGTTTGTGCTCGGGTGGCTCCGGGTTTTGGTCTAGGCCGCGGCCGCAGCCAGGGGCTGTCAGTCAGGTTCGCTGCGGGGTCAGGTCCGCTGAACAATGGGGAGTCGGACGGTACGGGCTCTGCTGCTTTTGGGCCTTTACTGCGGGGTCATAACGGCTCTGCTCGGGTACGGGATATCGCAGACGGCGGCCGGTAAGTGACAGAGAATCCGGGGTCCCGACTGAGTGAAGAGGGTGGGGGAGTGAGGGTCCTGACTGACAAGAAGGGGGTTGGGGTCCTGACTGATAGAAAAAGGGGGGGGGTCCTGACTGATAGAAAAAGGGGGGGGGGTCCTGACTAACAGAAGAGGGGGGGGTCCTGACTGACAGAAAAAGGGGGGTCCTGACTGACAGAAGAGGGGGGGTCCTGACTGACAGAAGAGGGGGGGGTCCTGACTGACAGAAGAGGGGGGGGTCCTGACTGACAGAAGAGGGGGGGTCCTGACTGACAGAAGAGGGGGGGCCCTGACTGACAGAAGAGGGGGGGCCCTGACTGACAGAAGAGGGGGGGTCCTGACTGACAGAAGAGGGGGGGGTCCTGACTGACAGAAGAGGGGGGGCCCTGACTGACAGAAGAGGGGGGGGGGGGTCCTGACTGACAGAAGAGGGGGGGGGGGTCCTGACTGACAGAAGAGGGGGGGTCCTGACTGACAGGAAAGGGGGGGTCCTGACTGAGAAAAAGGGGGGTCCTGACTGACAAGAAGGGGGCCCTGACTGACACAAGAGGGGGGGGGTCCTGACTGACAGAAGAGGGGGGGTCCTGACTGACAGAAGAGGAGGGGGTCCTGACTGACAGAAAAAGGGGGTCCTGACTGACAAGAAGGGGGCCCTGACTGACAGAAGAGGGGGGGCCCTGACTGACAGAAGAGGGGGGGCCCTGACTGACAGAAGAGGGGGGGCCCTGACTGACAGAAGAGGGGGGGTCCTGACTGACAGAAGAGGGGGGGTCCTGACTGACAGAAGAGGGGGGGGTCCTGACTGACAGAAGAGGGGGGGGTCCTGACTGACAGAAGAGGGGGGGTCCTGACTGACAGAAGAGGGGGGGGTCCTGACTGACAGAAGAGGGGGGGTCCTGACTGACAGAAGAGGGGGGGGTCCTGACTGACAGAAGAGGGGGGGGGTCCTGACTGACAGGAAGAGGGGGGGGGTCCTGACTGACAGGAAGAGGGGGGGTCCTGACTGACAAGAGGGGGGGGGGAGAATGAAAGTCGGGGTACACTGGTGTTCAGGCGGGTCGGGCAGGCACTGAGGGGCACAGGTGTCGGCTGGCAGGGGCCGTGACTGACCGGTTCTTGTTTTCTTTCTTGCAGATGATGATGATGATGAGACCTCGGTGAGTGCGCTGTATACTGCGGGGCCCCCCTTTATGTTCTGATCCTTTATCATGTGAATGGTATGACGGGGGCAGGGTCTGGCACTGATTCTCCTGCATCATTGGTTCATCTTGTTGGTTGCTTTGTTTTGGCGCCATGTGTCGATGACCTCTTGTCCTGGCCGCTAAACACCCCCTGACATCTGTACTCGGACGCAGCACCATTGTCCTGACTCTGATTTCTTCTTAGCAGGAGCCGCGTTACCCCACGGGCGATCAGCCGCTGTATGAGGAGCCGGAGGCTGAGAGATCCGCATGGTGGACAGAGAATGAGATCCCCCAGGACAGCCAAGAGGCCCCCCAGACGCCTGCACCCCTGAATCCTGACCAGGAACCCCCACAGGCTGAGTCCGAGTCAAACACACAGACTGTCACATTTCTGGACAACACGGACAGCCTGGAGGGGGGCTCAGGGGCCCCGGACACTGGATCCTGGCAGGAGCAGGAGGAAGAGAGGGAGGTGGACAAAGCGGAGGTCCAAAAATCAGGTACAGTCCCGGAATAGTCAGCTGAGGGTCTGGGAAGGGTTAATGTGGAGTCCTTTACTGTCCTTATCGTCTGCACCCCAACATCTCCCCAGAATCAGATTAGGAAATATCAGTGGTAGAGGAGTCTTATAAGTTCATGGGTGGTTTAGTCTATCACTCAGCTTTCCCAGACTCCTGAATGTCACATCACCCATCCCCCACTCATGTTTTCTGCAAGATGAATATCTGAGTGGTTGTGATGTGTACATCGTCTCACCATTGTACGTGTGTCATGGCCGCCAGCGTTGGGCCGCACAAACGAGTAAAGCGTTACTTTTATGACATGATTTGCTACAAGGATTATCCAGGATATATTCACCCACAGCTGTGTACCCGCTCTCCTCTTCAGTTTGTGTCTTCCGTTTACCTGGAAAAAAATCTCAAAGGAATCTCCGTAATTTCTTGCCTATAACTATATTCTGACACCTCCGCAGATAATATCCCCCCCCCCCCCACCAAACACTACAATGAGGGGCTGCAACAGTAGTGACCAATTGGTGTTTATGGCAAGCGAAACTGAAACCGGGTCAGTTATTGTCCTAGTGATCGTGGGAGGGGCTGCAACGATTGTCCTCGTGATCGTGGGAGGGGCTGCAGCGATTGCCCTAGTGATCGTGGGAGGGACTGCAGCGATTGTCCTCGTGATCGTGGGAGGGACTGCAGCAATTGCCCTAGTGATCGTGGGAGGGACTGCAGCAATTGCCCTAGTGATCGTGGGAGGGGCTGCAGCGATTGTCCTCGTGATCGTGGGAGGGGCTGCAGCGATTGTCCTCGTGATCGTGGGAGGGGCTGCAGCGATTGTCCTCGTGATCGTGGGAGGGGCTGCAGCGATTGTCCCGGTGATCGTGGGAGGGGCCGCAGCGATTGTGATCGTGGGTGTACAATACCCATTAATTGCATTTACGACAACTCGCTCATCTTAGGTGGAGCTATCACAGGAGTTTTCCAAACCAGACAGCCCCTGTACCCTTGTATTCTGGGGGGGTGGGGAGGGGGATCTGTAATGATCGTCTTTTACAATGTATAGACGGCAGTGCAGGAAAGAGTAAGGTCCGGTGGAGCGCT
The DNA here is from genome assembly GCF_050947455.1 of Rhinoderma darwinii. Lineage (NCBI taxonomy): Eukaryota > Metazoa > Chordata > Amphibia > Anura > Rhinodermatidae > Rhinoderma > Rhinoderma darwinii. The sequence continues at coordinate 84,790,821 of NC_134698.1, forward strand.
GACTTGTTGCGGAGTTGTCGGCCGCTGCGGGTGGTGAACATTATATAAACTGTTGGTTGATCATTGACCTGGAGGAGCGCGGGTCCCACTGACCGATCTCACCCAAAACATAATGAAAATCATAGACCTGAAAATCCAGTCTTCCTTCCCTTGCGGAGCTGTCGCCATTTTTCTGTTTTGTTGCGGCCACAATGTCTTTTACATTACAATTTGCTATTCATAAACTGATCCTAAAACGCCGTTTCTTATTGGTTGAAGCCAATTCACAGGTGAACCCCTCTCTGGCCGCACTTCCTGTGGGCGTTTTTTGGGAAAAAATGTCTGCCACAACAAAACTGAAAATGTCAATATATCGATAAGTAAATGAAGAATAACGACTGGATTGCGGCTTAAAAAATAAATAAAAAAATGCAGTAAGTCGTAGAGTTGCCCGGTCTTCCCATATTCTTCTGTTTCATAGTTGTATCTGTTTCTGGGAAAGTTGGGTGACAACCAATATGGCCGCCCTCTCAGCATTGCTCAGATCTGCCTATCTCCCTGTTTGTATCATGATATATCCAGTCCCTCACCGACTGTGTACTTAGCAGCGTCACCTCCGTCCCACAACCGCAGTCCTGGGCTCCGTCCTCCTTCTCCCTGGCAGCCAATGGGGGAGGACCGTACAGCAGCCCGATGTGGTGTGTGACCCTCCCGCTATAACATTCAGCCAGGGCTCCGGTTACTCATGAGAATCTGAGGGATTCCGCATTGAGTCATTTCAGGTGGAGTTTCTCTTTAATGTCCCCTCAGAGCTCTGATATTCGCTGCACGGGATTAATCCGATACATAGGGTCCGGACACTGTATGTGCATTCAGGGGCCCCCCACTGCATCATGTATGGGGCCGGCCAGTCACTGACCATATCGGGGGCTCTGGCTCCCGCAGTGACGTTTCTTCCGTGTGTTGGACTAGATCCTGTGCAGTGTCAGCAGCCGCCGCTTATCACCGTTCAGGGCAGTAACTTGTGTCTGGAGTTTCATCATCCATATTTCTATGTGAAACCTCCACCTGTCACATGCGCTGTGTGCACCGTCCCCACGCCTGGCAGGTGTTGGCAGCGTCACCATCTCTTCTCCAGCTCATTGGCCCACGACAAACATTCATGTAAACAAACTAACTCTGTGGCCAGAAAGTGAACGGAAACCGTGAAGAAGGCGAAATCTGAAGTTCTCTCGGAGCCTGAGTGATGCAGGATTTACAGACCATTCATTCAGAGCTGATCACCGACCATACGTCTGTGTAACTAACCCCGATGTAGAACGTCACACTGCCAGATTATCAGACATTGAAGAATCTATAAAGGATTATCAGTGCACATGGCAATGTTTTCTGTTGACCCGATGATAGCGTGGGCTTGTGACCACAATGTCAGAGGAGAGAAGGGGCAGCCTTTCCTGACGATCAGAATATTTACATTGTAGCACCAAGAACGGCCACAAAATATGGCGGCCTGATCCTCTGGTCAATTGTTTTTGCCTTAATGGTAGAAAGTTTTTCCACTCAATTGTAACCTCTCCCATCAGTCATCACCGCCATCGGGGGAACGTCGGAGGGAGAACCGTGTCACTTCCCCTTCCTCTTTATGGAGAAGGAATATGACGAGTGCACATCAGACGGACGGGAGGACGGCAGGTTATGGTGCGCCACCACCTACGACTACAAGAGCGATCTGAGATGGGGCTTCTGTGAAAGTAAGTGCCCCCTAGAGGTGACTTTGTTATGTATATAAAAAATTGTTAAGGCTGCAAGCTCCATCCCAGGCTAAAAAGGTTAAAAAAACATTTCGTCCAGTACTGCTGTCAATGGATGTAGTAAATAAATGGCGTGTGAATCTGGATCCCCACTGATCACTGCAGGACCCCCCAATATCAGGGCCTTAAGACCATGTTCACATGTGGTCCATCAGAGAAGTAAGGCAGCAGGTTGGGGCCGCGTCCTGTGACTGCAGATTTATCAGCTTCTTCTATCCCCTCTCCTCTGTATTCTCCGTCCCTTATCATTCAGCCATAGTTTATATGACACGGTCTGTCGTGGGGGCTGTGTCTCTATCCGTGGTACTCGGCAGTCATTGATAACACTTGTAGCCAATTTCTAATCTTTGTTTTTCAGCGGAGGAACAAGCCGCACAAAGACGACGGATGCAGGAAGCGGAGGATCTTTACCTGCAAGGGATGAAGATAATGAATGAGAGCACAAAGAGGTCCCAGAGGAGAGAGTACGTTGTGTCCCCGCTGTCCCTGTATATTTCTGCTGTCCGGTCCCTGTCTATGCTGCAGGTTGTCACTGTCACCTCTTCTGCAGGGCTTACCAATACTTCCTGAAAGCTTCTGACATGAATCACATCAAAGCCATGGAGAAGGTGGCCTATGCATTGTTGTTCGGGGAACCCCTGAAGCAGGATATTTTCTCAGCCAAGGCTCTTCTAGAGAAACTGACCGAGCAGGGATCTCCGAGAGGTCAGACGGTAAGAACACCGGATCCTGCAATATAGTAGTAATACCTTATATTAGAAAACCAGATGGAAACGCAGCAGATTGTTCTGACCTATCAGTCCGATCAGAAAATTAAATTGTTCTGAGCTGGCCGTGCACAGGCAGATATAGTGTTGGGTTAGAACCAGTCCTCATCTTCCTCATCTGCTACGATCGTCTTAAAATAAAACCTTTCTATTCCCCATAATGGACTTGTCTTTCAGATGCTGTTTACGCGCTGCAATCACTGTGATTGGACAGACTCATTTTTATGCCCATCAGATTAGTTTTCTCTTAGTTGAATTTGAGACTGATTTCAATTATAACAATACACACCAATTTAGACTGATATCGGGCTGATTGCACAGGATCTGGTTAGATATTTGCACTTTTAAATGCACCCTGGGGGGCACGGTTACATGGGCATGATTTCTGCCCGATAAACCATTGATGGTCGGCAATACAGCGTGTCAGTTGGCGCACGTTTGCTCCATTTAAGCAATGACCGGAGTGTATGGGGGAGGAACAATCGTTAATATCACAGTTTATAGGGACAGATGTTTGTACATCCGCTTCTTTACATCAACGTCTATAGTAAAAACCCATGTCAGAGCTGCCCGAACACAGCGAGCGGACACCGCAGCCTGCCTTAAAAAGTGCACCGTTTCCATTTTACTACTGCCGACCCGATTCTACTATCATAGAAAGGATAAAAAAAATACAAAGAGTAACTAAACTAATTAGAGGCGTGGGGTATCTACGTTATGGGGAAAAATTCAAAGAATTACATTTATTTAGTCTTAAGAAGACGACGTGATTACCTTGTATAAATATACGAGGGGCCCGTACAAAAAATATAGTGAAAACCTCCCCCATGTAAAATCCCCACAAAAGACAAGGGAGCGCCGGAGCCGGCACAGCAGGGACAGGACATATATCAGCGCCTGTGTCCATGTATAGAACCTGGTGTGAATGATGATCCAGTCTGATCAGCGCTTGAGAATCGGAGGAACATTTTTTCCTTTTTAGGGCAGATTGTCGCGTTTTATTTTTTACCTTCCTCTGGTTCAATAGGGGGAAACAAAGTTCTAAAATGTGCCCATACCCCTTCCCTTTAGTCCCATCCTCTACCTTCTCTTGGTTGAACTTTGTGGACATTTTCCTTTTCACCAGCGTAATATGTAAACATCGTGTATTGTTCTATGATGTCGGCTGCTCCCGTGTGACGTCGTGTATTGTTCTATGATGTCGGCTGCTCCCGTGTGACGTCGTGTATTGTTCTATGATGTCGGCTGCTCCCGTGTGACGTCGTGTATTGTTCTATGATGTCGGCTGCTCCCGTGTGACGTCGTGTGTTTTCTCTGTATTTAGGCTCTGGGGTTCCTCTATGCGTCTGGTCTAGGTGTGAACTCCAGTCAGGCAAAGGTAATAGTATTGAATGTCCTCATAACTGTCTGGTTCATGGTCTGTGACTGACGTCTAATTGTGGCTTTTTGATGTTGCAGGCTCTTGTCTATTACACGTTTGGAGCATTAGGAGGGAACCTTATTGCACATATGATTTTGGTGAGTGCCGCCTGATATCTGACATCACAGATGATTCTTCTACTGATCCATCTCAGGGGAGACCTCCACGGCTAGGAAATGTTTCCATGGGAAGCCAAGTTACTGAGCCACATGTAAACGCTGTGATTTTGATGCTGCGTGTATTTCTATAATGACTCCATGTGCTGCTGCCATGAGCTCTGTATATTTACCAGTAACCATTTTACTGCAGGACTTGAAGCTTTATTTCTGTCTTTGCAGGGATATCGCTACTGGGCTGGGATCGGCGTTCTGCAAAGCTGTGAATCTGCCCTGACACACTACCGGCTGGTTGCAAATCATGGTAATTTGTTCATAGTGTAATATCTGTAATCTGATGAAAGCGGGTCCGTCCATTAATAATAGACCAAACCGACTGTACACGAATCACCGCATCTCAAATACAAGGACACTGGTCAGAAACGGCAAAATATATGTAAGGTTTAGAATGATTCTCCTGTACATCGCTGCTTGGTTATGTTCATATACCATAATTAATAAATAATACGATCATAGCAATTAATCAGTAACTAATGAGTAAAATCTAAAACAAGCCCTAAACCAGTAATTACCAGTAGAAATCACAATTATAATCATTAAAGTGGTCTTCTCATAGAGATCAAGCGATGACCGCTTCATTCACCTTCTATGGGGTTGCCGGAGATAGCGGTCGACAACCCCCCCCCCCCCCCCCGATCTGAGATTTACCCGGAGGAGAGCTGATAGATCATCTTTAGGGAAAAACCTTGACAATCGTCAATTTGAAGTTTTATATTTGCTTCTAGTTGTTCCGTCTCTTTGCAGTGGCCAGTGACATCTCACTCACTGGAGGAACAGTGGTCCAGAGGATTCGCCTGCCTGATGAGTTAGAAAATCCTGGTATGGCCAGTGGCATGCTGGAGGAAGATCTGATCCAGTACTACCAGTTTCTGGCTGAGAAAGGGGATGTCCAGGCTCAGGTCAGCATGTAAACATATTTATTCCTGCATAACGTGTTATCACATTGTAAATACATTGTAATCTTGTCCTGATCCTGATAGTCTGTAATATACTCCAGAGCTGCACTCACTAATCTGGTGGAGGTACAAACTGACAACCCCTGACCGTTTAGTAGAGCTCCTATAATGCGGGGGGGAAATAGTTGTTCAGATGACTGTACAGCTCCTGGTGTGAAGATGACGCTGCCCAGAATGCAAATGACCAGAGTGAGCTCTGGACAGACACTGAACAAGCAGGGAATTCTGAGAGATTTCAGATGTGAAACCTGTAGAATTGTGAGTGCAGCTCTGGAGAATAACACAGGCTGTAACTCATTACAATATAACATTTAGTTCCGTACATATTGCACTATAGTAGCTTTCTCTGTTTCTCCAGTATTTTCAACTCCGTTTTTATATATATGATCTTTTTCACCCCCAGGTGGGACTTGGACAGCTTCATCTACATGGAGGACGTGGAGTAGAACAAAACCATCAGGTACATCAATCATTTCTCTCTGCAGCTGAATACTAGGGTCGAATTACCTCGGCCACTTCTGCCAGCACTGGAGATGTTGAACTCCCTGGCTGTCCTAAGGCTTCGTCCACTTCTGCGCCACGGTCCCATTCCGTCTGAGTTTTCCGTCAGAACGGGACCGTGACTGACACAAACAGAAAACATAGGTTGGCGCAGAAGTGAACGAAGCCTAAGATACGTCCTACACATGAATCGGGGAAACTGTCTCTGAGCCGAGCCCTGTCCCCCCAACATAGGTGAGCAATCTCACTAATTGTCTGGTGGCTGAATGAACGTTAATTCCCGCAGCTAAACTTTATCATTTAGAGGAAAACGTCAGCAAAGAGGGAATCGGCAGCGCAGTAATGCTCATGAGGTGAAGGCGATGGCCTGTATGTATATCAGTCTTAGATGCTTTTACAAGGAGCTCAATGGAAATGATAGGATATGGTGCGAGAGGAAAAACACTCTCCTATTACACCCAATCTGCCTCTAATTTAATATCCCTTTAATGAGAGAATTGTCAGGTAAAAGTTTTGGAGCTTTTTTTGATGAATTTGACTTTTATATTTAATGAAACTCCTTTGATGTGTTTTCTACAGAGAGCATTTGAATACTTCAATCAAGCGGCCAACGCTGGGAACTCTCACGCCATGGCTTTCCTGGGAAAGGTAAGAGTTCTCTATAGTGACAGTGACCTAGAGAATTCTGAACCCAGCTTTAGTGGAATACATAAAATATACCACCAGCCACGATCCTCACCCACGTACAGAGGTGCAAGCGCGATCCTTGTGTGTAGAGTGAAGACCTTGCTGCTTCTTCTTCATAGTCTCACATTGTTTGTCTTGTCTTGCAGATGTATTCGGAGGGCAGCGACACCGTGGGGCAGAGCAACGAGACAGCCCTTCAGTACTTCAAGAAAGCAGCAGACATGGTACGTGGAAATATTAGTGAATGTGTCTGCTGGACATCTGAGGTGTCTCGGGAAACTGTCAGTATCATGGGAAGGGGTGGCCCGTGTATCCAATCCAAAACCAGGCATGGCGATACATCTGCTGTATGAAGTGCGTCACATTTTTTTCTTCAGCATTATCATGCATTGTAAAGGTATTTGTAATACTCTGTGTTTTAAAGCAGATGACCGCAAGTTCTCTGGATCTGGGTGTTACAATTGTGCACAGTAGGTGGCAGTGGGGAAATGACTGTAACCTACGAGACTCTGAATCCCCACCGATCTGCTGTTTGAAGGGGCTGCGGCGCGCCGGCGAGCACGGATTCACCTTCACTTCTTACACTGCACAACGCCGATGCATTTGTAGCCGCTGTTCACGGTGTTACAGCTTCCTCTTGTTTACTTGAATGGGAAGAAGCTGTAATACTGTGCACAGCCGCTACAAATGTGTTGGTGTTATGCAATACGGAGCCTTGTAAGAAATGAAGGGGAATCATGCCGTGGCCCCTTTATACAGCTAATCGTCAGGGGTGCGTAGTCGGGCCCCCACCGAACAGATATTGACTGCCTGTCCTCAGGATAGCCCAACAATTTTATGTCACTGGAAAATCGCTTAATAGATCTGCCATCTCATTCTCTGTTTATTTACCTCTCCAATGACAGGGGAACCCGGTTGGACAGAGTGGTCTGGGTATGGCGTATCTGTACGGCAGAGGAGTTCCTGTGGTGAGTGACCGGTCACTGGGTTTTGAGTGATTATCAGATTGGTAGATCTTTAGTGTAATAATATGTTTCCGCAGGAGGGCAGATCGCTCACCACTCTCTTCTGTTTTTCTTTTGTATTTGTAGAACTATGATCTAGCACTAAAGTATTTCCAGAAAGCTGCTGAGCAGGGATGGGTGGATGGCCAGCTTCAGCTTGGGTCTATGTACTACAGTAAGTACTAAATGCAGAAATGTGACCCAGTAAAGAGGGGTCACTCATATACAATGTGTACAGCAGTCTCATACTATAGTGAGGTTTAAAAAGCCTTGATTAATTGGTGACCTGACCTGGGAGGGCTTTCCATTATATATAATGTAACCGCGACCTAAATGCCAAGTGTTGGAATCCAGTGGAGAGGTGAAGAAGAAGACTGGCAGCTGGTAGCCTTATGTTCAACAGCTGCTGGACAGGGGCACAGCGGACGGGAGGTGATGCCAGGTGGTGGCAGAGATGATTAGTAAACTTATGCTGCTTGTTGTCATCTGCAGATGGTGTCGGAGTGAAGAGAGATTACAAACAGGCCCTGAAGTATTTTAACCTGGCGTCTCAGGGAGGTCACATTTTGGCTTTCTACAACCTGGCTCAGATGCACGCCACCGGTACTGGAGTTCTGCGATCCTGCCAAACCGCTGTAGAAGTAAGTGAGCCGTGTAATTCTGTGGAACTGCAGAGAACAGATGCTATAAAGTTTATATACACGAGTTATACTAAATATACTGCAATTCCCTGTTTAACGTCGGTTCGATACTGGCAGAGGTGATCTTGGACTAACCTTTCTCTCTTTTCCAGCTGTTTAAGAACGTCTGTGAACGCGGCCGATGGTCTGAGCGGCTGATGACTGCATATAACAGCTACAAGAGTGGAAATTCCAACATCGCTGTAGTGCAGTACTTGTTACTGGCTGAGCAGGGATACGAGGTGGCACAAAGTAACGCAGCCTTCATCCTGGACCAAAGTAAGAGGCCGATAAGAGGAGGGTCACTGAAAGGGTTAATTATAAAACTTGACAACTTAAGTTTTTCACACTTGAGTTAAAGCTGGCCTGTCACTATACTAGGCTCTCCTATGTAAGGGCAGCATAGCACGGGGATAGGTCTGCTGCACTATTAGCCCAATGGGCACAAAATAATACTAGATTCATGAGAGGAGTTTCTTCCCGCCAGTTATTGACAGGCTGCGTTGTATTTAGCGGTGTACACGGCAGCCCTCAATCACCGCTGATGGGAGGAGGCAGGGGGAATGCTACCCCTTATGAATACAGTTGACTAATAGCTATGAGTCCATTGTATTTATTGCTAGCTTCAATTCACTTGAATGGGTCATCGCTGCAATACCTTACACAGCCGTTACAAGTGTCCTATCCTAAGGATAGGCCATCAATTTTAAAATCCCAGATAACCCCTTTAAGATTCTTACCCTGACATTTATCTGCAATAATTTATAAAAACAAACTAAACCTTGGGTTAGGAGCTCCCTTGTGTTGACGTGTGGGGTAATACATCCCGCCAGGGTCCTCCTCTAATATTACAGGGCTTGCATGTTGCTATTATGGCACTTTTTGACATTTAGGATTTTATGGGGTTGGTAGACTCTGTATATTTCCTCCAGACGTACTGAGTGTGTATAAGTAAAGAGTGGTTGAAAGCCTATGGCCCACGTTTATCAAACGTTCTGTCATTTTAGCCAATTTCTAGGTAACAGCTAGACTGATTTATTGATATTTTTATCAACAGATTGATGACCGAATATGAGACTTGGAAAAAAGCTGCAATCATATACATCACTGCCATTAAAATGTGCCTCCAATTATACTGATTATTATATAGAAAAACTATTCTAGTTCAGGTGTGTGCGCGATAATCGTTTTTCTAACTAAATTGTATTACCGATCCTGCTTCTGACTACAGCACGGACTCTCCATAGTCTGTGTGACTGGCGGCTCATGACTGCAGTAGGAGAGCGAGTCCATGGCTCCAGTATGTAGAATGTAATGTTGTCCTACAGCGCTAGAGGCTGTTCTGCATACAGGAGCCATGGAGACGAGCAGGACTCGCTCTCTCCTACTGCAGTCATGAGCCGCCAGTCATAGGCACTGTAGACCGTCTGTGCTGTAGTTATAGTAGAGGCAGAATCTGTAATACACAATATTAAGGAAAATAATTCTGGTGCACGCTGCTGCGCTAGGAAAGCTTTAGTGATACCGGGGGCACGCTTTCACTTATATACTGGCGAACATTACTCACATTTTTTCTCATTCGCCATTTTATGTAATACATGTAGAATATAAGAAGTTGACTTTTGTGACCGGAAATCTCCTGGTTTGGCAGGTCATGGACTGCAATGTTGGTATTTCCTGTGCTCCACATAAGACGGCGTTTACAATATATTCCCTCTTCTCCTCCTGCAGAAGAAGCCAGTCTAGTTGGTGAGAACGAGACCTACCCGAGAGCTCTCCTGCACTGGAACCGCGCCGCTGCACAAGGTGGGTACACAGATCTACATTATTCATCTTTAAAAAGTATCTGTCGCTTATTCCTTGCATGTGACGACTATTATTCCTAATGCTATGTAGCCTGAGATCAAATGATTATTCTGTGCAGCATAATGTGCTGATACCTGCAGACAACAGCCTGGTAGGCAATGATGTTAGTTTGTGACTAAGTCGGTTACTGTGCTCCTACATCAGCACTCCTGTGGTAAATCTGTAAACTGCTCCTATAGACAAGTGTAGGTGACTGGAGTTACTCCAGGACTAGGATGCAGACCGGGTTACTAGGGTAATATAAGCATTGACTGGTGTCCTCCCTCTGTTGGATTCTCTGCCCCCTCTCTTGTAGGGTATACTGTGGCCAGGCTGAAGCTGGGCGATTACCATTTCTATGGCTTCGGGACTGAGGTAGATTACGAAACCGCCTTTATTCATTACCGCCTGGCATCTGAGCAACAGCACAGCGCACAGGCCATGTTTAACCTGGGGTACATGCATGAAAAAGGCCTGGGCATTAAACAGGTGAGTGCTGAGATTCACAGGACAGACCGTGTAGAAATGGCCTATAACATCTGAGGAGACGGGTTGTTCTATGTACAGCATTGGAAGCTAAAAATACTCTGCCCTACTGAAACACACCGTTCCTGCACGCCTTCCATGTTTATTATCCATAATTTTTTTCCATACATTAAATGACTGCATAGAGCCTAGTGTGAGATGAGACTTCCCAGAATGCAAATCACTCGAGCAAGCTCTGTGCAGATAGTGAACAAACCGGGAATGCTGGAAAATTTCAGATCTACGGAAAGTTGAGTGCAGCTCTGGAGTATAATACAGGATAAGTAATGTAATGAATATATACAGCGACTCCACCAGTAGAATAGTGAGTGCAGCTCTGGAGTATAATACAGGATGTAACTCAGGATCAGTACAGGATATGTAATGTATGTACACAGTGACTCCACCAGCAGAATAGTGAGTGCAGCTCTGGAGTATAATACAGGATGTAACTCAGGGTCAGTACAGGATATGTAATGTATGTACACAGTGACTCCACCAGCAGAATAGTGAGTGCAGCTCTGGGGTATAATACAGGATATAACTCCGGATCAGTGCAGGATGAGTAATGTAATGTATGTACACAGTGACTCCACCAGCAGAATAGTGAGTGCAGCTCTGGAGTATAATACTGGATGTAACTCCGGCTCGGTACAGGATAAGTGATGTATGTACACAGTGACTCCACCAGCAGAATAGTGAGTGCAGCTCTGGAGTATAATACAGGATATAACTCAGGATCAGTACAGGATAAGTAATGTAATGTATGTACACAGTGACTCCACCAGCAGAATAGTGAGTGCAGCTCTGGAGTATAATACAGGATGTAACTCAGGATCAGTACAGGATAAGTAATATAATGTATGTACACAGTGACTCCACCAGCAGAATAGTGAGTGCAGCTCTGGAGTATAATACTGGATGTAACTCAGGCTCGGTACAGGATAAGTGATGTATGTACACAGTGACTCCACCAGCAGAATAGTGAGTGCAGCTCTGGAGCATAATACTGGATGTAACTCAGGCTCGGTACAGGATAAGTGATGTATGTAAACAGTGACTCCACCAGCAGAATAGTGAGTGCAGCTCTGGAGTATAATACAGGATAAGTAATGTAATGTATGTACACAGTGACTCCACCAGCAGAATAGTGAGTGCAGCTCTGGAGTATAATACAGGATGTAACTCAGGATCAGTACAGGATAAGTAATGTAATGTATGTACACAGTGACTCCATCAGCAGAATAGTGAGTGCAGCTCTGGAATATAATACAGGATATAACTCAGGATCAGTACAGGATAAGTAATGTAATGTATGTACACAGTGACTCCACCAGCAGAATAGTGAGTGCAGCTCTGGAGTATAATACAGGATGTAACTCAGGATCAGTACAGGATAAGTAATGTAATGTATGTACACAGTGACTCCACCAGCAGAATAGTGAGTGCAGCTCTGGAGTATAATACAGGATGTAACTCAGGATCAGTACAGGATAAGTAATGTAATGTATGTACACAGTGACTCCACCAGCAGAATAGTGAGTGCAGCTCTGGAGTATAATACAGGAGGTAACTCAGGATCAGTACAGGATAAGTAATGTAATGTATGTACAGTGACTCCACCAGCAGAATAGTGAGTGCAGCTCTGGAGTATAATACAGGATGTGACTCAGGATCAGTACAGGATAAGTAATGTAATGTATGTACACAGTGACTCCACCAGCAGAATAGTGAGTGCAGCTCTGGAGTATAATACAGGATGTAACTCAGGATCAGTACAGGATAAGTAATGTAATGTATGTACATGGTGACTCCACCAGCAGAATAGTGAGTGCAGCTCTGGAGTATAATACAGGATGTAACTCAGGATCAGTACAAGATAAGTAATGTAATGTATGTACACAATGACCCAGCTGTCTATGTAAATTCATTCTGTATGTAACATACCTATAGACCTATAACATGACTGACAATGAATATGAGTAGGTAGAAACCCATTGAGCTGTAATGAGTTGGACAGGACTGTTGTGTGTCTCTATTTCATGTTTACTCTTCTCATGTGGCTCTTGTGACCTCTTCTACAGGACATCCACCTTGCTAAGCGATTTTATGATATGGCGGCTGATGCCAGCCCAGATGCCCAGGTCCCGGTGTTCCTTGCGCTTTTTAAACTTGGCCTCCTGTACTCACTCCAGTACATGCGGGAGCTGAATGTAAGTGTAATATTGTAAAGCAGGTTACAGAACCATCAATAATAATATCCTGTTGTGATTACTCAAGTGTGAGCGTTCCTGAAAACCACAAAAAGCAGAAATCGGAAATAATGGTCTGAATATTGTAGCCGTAAGAGGCACGGTCTCCTGCTCCCCTCCCCCCAACTCATACTCATAAGCGCTCCAACAAGCTGAAGTCCGGCCGCTGTATTCAGGGTTCTTGGACGGCCCGGATTCTTTAGCTGTGCTCGCCTTTTTACACAAAGGGGATAAAAGTAGTCACCAGTGATATATAATGTCAATCCAGCCATGACCTATCCTGAGAGAACAGTCAGGAAATACCTCTGTTTGAGCTGGGATCGCCATCTTTTTCCAGAATGGACCACCTGCGGTGCACTGTGAAGCAATGGTCTCCACCCCTGCGATCTGCTGAGATGTCAAAAGATCAGTTTTGGATGAATTTCCCCTTTAAGATCTGGTATTATGCAGTATATGGCCCTCCTCGTATAGTAACGTCTCTGTAACTATTTCCCCGCTCAGGTGAAGGAGATGCTGTCACAAGTGGATATGGATCAGCTGCTGGGACCAGAATGGGACCTGTACCTCATGACTATCATAGCGCTGCTGCTCGGGACAGTCATTGCTTATCGGCAAAGGCAGCCCCAGGTCATTCCGAGACCTCCAACCCCAGCGCCGAGACAGGATCCTCCACAGCAGGAGCAGCCTCCACAAGAAGCTCCGCAGCAGCCGCCACCCCAGTGACAACACTGCGTCCTGTGAGTAGAGACTGACCCAAATGCTTCCAGGAGACCAGAGCCGCTTTATTCCAGCATCCGCTCGGACATGTGCAACCACCTGGTGACTCCGAAGTAAGATTTATTTTTGTTTTCTTTCCCGTCTTTGTTCGCGGTTTTACACAGCAGAGCACAATCCACGAGGAATTCCACTATTTATTACAGACTCCATTATGGGACGGAACGGATAAATACTGGACTATTTTGGGAGAGTTTATTTTTTAATTGGGCCAAAAACTGAGCTTTTATGAACCAACCCAATGTCTGCAACTGGTGAGGGTTCATCTTTCTCGCTCCCCTCCCCCAGCCATCTCGCTGACACCACTACTGGAGGATCTGACCAGTGGCGCAGGTCATTGTGGTGATCCCGACTCTAGGACTGGCCTCGGGCTTCCTGTCTGACTACCTATGGCCTCTCCCTCTGTACTACAGATCTGCCTATGCTTGGGCCAACTTATCAGCAGCCATTTCTAAATTATCCTTCTAGTTCGCTCATTAAGGATTTAAATTGCTTAATTCCATTCAAATTATTTTTTTTGTTTTTGTTTTTTCTATTTCCGAAAGCAAAAAACTTCAGACAAAGACGAAAAATTCAGCTTTTGTCCAGAGTCTTTAAAAGTTTTACTTAACTCATTACTGCCGATTCCAAGATCCCTGCCGACCTCCGCTGAAGCCTGCGCCAGGCATCACTACCGGAGTATCATGATGAGGTGCCCTGGAGTCTGTATAGGAAATGCCCTCTGCTGGCCAGTGTACCTCACTACACTATGGGCTACAACTAACCAGAAAAGCAGGCAACTCATGGCAATGCCGCTTAGAAAGTAATGCCTGGCACAGGCTTCAGCTGAGGACCGTGGGGATGCTGAATTGGCAGTGGTGAGGTTAATGAAATTTTGTTGGGGATGTAGAGCCCTAAATTAAATTTTCAGTTCCTCTTTAAGCATGAACTTCTGTCACTTACCGGCGCAGACCAGCTGCATACGTTTCAGGATTTTTAGACCGTCCTCCCCTCCCCCGCCTGTCTTGATCTCTGACATTGGAGCAAATTGATGTATAAAGGATTTGTATATTTCTCTAAGCCGTGAGGGAGGATTCTGTGTGACGGTCGCCCTTTCAGATGAATATATTGAGCTCTCCACAGGAACGCGCTGCCGCTGTGTCCTGAGTGCCGCTGTGTCCTGAGTGCCGCTGTGTCCTGAGTGCCGCTGTGTCCTGAGTGCCGCTGTGTCCTGAGTGCCGCTGTGGTTCAGGGTTCAGCAGTGACAACGTTCACTCCGGCTTGTGAGTTTTATTTAAGTAATAAAATCGGAAAAGGAAAGTGGATGTCTGTGTGTGTTTTGCTGCCTCTGGGGTCATGGGTCAGGATTTTATCAGCGCCCCGGCCAAGGTGCGAGACAAGTATTTACAGGGTGCAAGTCACATCCCACAAACACGAACTCACATCAATGATAAACCAGGTTGTACGTTCCCTCCCAGCGTTACATTGACCCCTCCAGATCAAAAGAGTGACAAACTCTGCCAGGGGGTCCAAAACTTTTCATGACGTTCATATGGAGGTTTTTTTTGACGGTGCGCTGGGAATGATCCCAGTGCTGTTTGGTCTTAAAATAAGAGAAGTCACTTCATGATCTAATCCTTGTATGCAGTTTGCATCATTTTCCATTTCTCAGAAAGCAGGCTGAAGTATAAAGAATGGTGGTTTTCACTGTGGTTGTCATGGCTACGTTATGTATATATGTTAATACATTATATCCTGTAGTCTACACTAGATATAATATACAATAGATAGTGTGCAGTGATGAAGCCACAACATGAGGAGTGTAAGGCCGGGTCCACACGAGCATGTTCGGTCCATAAAATACGGACCGTATGTTTGGCCGCATTTCCCGGACTGAACGCACTTCAGGGAGCCGGGCTCCTAGCATCATCGTTCTCTGTAGTCATGTTTTCAGTACAGGACAGTTTTCCCGCGGCGAGGCTCGGACTCCTAGCGTCATAGATAACGATGATACTAGGAGCCCGGCACCCTGAAGTGCGTTCAGTGCGGGAAATGCGGCCAAACATGCTCGTGTGAACCCGGCCTTCGCAGCACTGGGGGTGGTGGCAGTAGGCACCTGGTCCGTAGTGGAGGTGGCAGTGCCAGGTCTGTGATGAAGGCAACCTTTGTATGGTGGTTTTATCCTGAATATGATGTCACATGATGCTTGATCATATCAGGGGGCTTCTCTTTCCATGGACGGTGGGGACTATCGCTACATATCTAGACAGATTTGACATTTTGGACGCCAGAAAGCGGAGCTGCGTGCACATGGCAAAGCTGCGCACATCCCGTGGGTCATAGTCACTATAGGTCTGTATTTGTGCTGACGCAGTGATAAGTCTTTCCTGGTCGTGATAACGGGGCAATTACTGCAAATTCCCAATCAACAAGTCTCATCCAACAATCACTGTGGACTTTGATTATTCAATTGATCAGAGAAAAATAACCCCCAGCGTGTGCGGTCACTGCTGCCCAGCTCCTCTACGGGCACCACCAGCCTGCCACCGACCGCCCACCACTTTACCCTGCGCCTGGAATGTATTTGTGAAGATGGTGACAATAGAAATGACTGTGATACTCTGCAGCTTGTACCTGCGCCAAGTGTGGGGTGAGTTTCTACAGAACATTGCTCCTCTACCTCCTGACAGATACATAGTGATATATCCCGCAGATTATTACACCACTGACCTCTCTACAGATCTGCAGAACATTGCTCCTCTACCTCCTGACAGATACATAGTGATATATCCTGCAGATTATTACACCACTGACCTCTCTACAGATCTGCAGAACATTGCTCCTCTACCTCCTGACAGATACATAGTGATATAACCTGCAGATTATTACACCACTGACCTCTCTACAGATCTGCAGAACATTGCTCCTCCACCTCCTGACAGATACATAGTGATATATCCTGCAGATTATTACACCACTGACCTCTCTATAGATCTGCAGAACATCCCTCCTCCACCTCCTGACAGATACATAGTGATATATCCTGCAGATTATTACACCACTGACCTCTCTACAGATCTGCAGAACATTGCTCCTCTACCTCCTGACAGATACATAGTGATCTATTCTGCAGATTATTACACCCCTGACCTCTCTACAGATCTGCAGAACATTGCTCCTCTACCTCCTGACAGATACATAGTGATATATCCTGCAGATTATTACACCACTGACCTCTCTACAGATCTGCAGAACATTGCTCCTCCACCTCCTGACAGATACATAGTGATA
Source organism: Rhinoderma darwinii (assembly GCF_050947455.1). Taxonomy (NCBI): domain Eukaryota; kingdom Metazoa; phylum Chordata; class Amphibia; order Anura; family Rhinodermatidae; genus Rhinoderma; species Rhinoderma darwinii. The sequence goes on from NC_134698.1 coordinate 84,807,468, forward strand.
TATCATGCAGAGTATTACACCACTGACCTCTCTACAGATCTGCAGAACATCGCTCCTCTACCCCCTGACATATACATAGTGATATATCCTGCAGATTATTACACCACTGACCTCTCTACAGATCTGCAGAACATTGCTCCTCCACCTCCTGACAGATACATAGTGATATATCCTGCAGATTATTACCACTGACCTCTCTATAGATCTGCAGAACATCGCTTCTCTACCTCCTGACAGATACATAGTGATATATCCTGCAGATTATTACACCCCTGACCTCTCTACAGATCTGCAGAACATTGCTCCTCTACCTCCTGACAGATACATAGTGATATATCCTGCAGATTATTACACCACTGACCTCTCTACAGATCTGCAGAACATCGCTCCTCTACCTCCTGACAGATACATAGTGATATATCCTGCAGATTATTACACCAGTGACCTCTCTACACATCTGCAGAACATTGCTCCTCTACCTCCTGACAGATACATAGTGATATATCCTGCAGATTATTACACCACTGACCTCTCTACAGATCTGCAGAACATTGCTCCTCCACCTCCTGACAGATACATAGTGATATATCCTGCAGATTATTACACCACTGACCTCTCTACAGATCTGCAGAACATTGCTCCTCCACCTCCTGACAGATACATAGTGATATATCCTGCAGATTATTACACCACTGACCTCTCTACAGATCTGCAGAACATTGCTCCTCCACCTCCTGACAGATACATAGTGATATATCCTGCAGATTATTACACCACTGACCTCTCTACAGATCTGCAGAACATCGCTCCTCCACCTCCTGACAGATACATAGTGATATATCCTGCAGATTATTACACCACTGACCTCTCTACAGATCTGCAGAACATTGCTCCTCTACCTCCTGACAGATACATAGTGATATATCCTGCAGATTATTACACCACTGACCTCTCTACAGATCTGCAGAACATTGCTCCTCTACCTCCTGACAGATACAGTGATATATCCTGCAGATTATTACACCACTGACCTCTAGAGATCTGCAGAATATTGCTCTGTCCCTGATTCTTTCCCACATGCCCTCCAGTGACTCTGTGATGTGTTTTCTGTGCTCTGCAGGTTTGGACTGGATGGGGTGTTACATGGAAGGAATGAAGGATGAGATCTCGGTGTTCGGGCTGCAGGTAATGAGAATTCTGTTATCTGTAGATTCCTGCGGCTCCGCTGTCAGCGACTCCTGCCGTGCTCCGATCCTACGCGGCGACATCATCCCCTTATTCCATCACGCGGAGCTTCATCGTTGTATCATGAGAACGTCTACCTCACTGACATAGGGGCAAATTTACTAAAGCTGGCGCTTCATACGGCTCTTACTAAGTTTGTTGCAGCTTCTGCTGTCCATGCGCCAGAGAGATGACGCCAGTTTCTGGCGTAAATTATATTGAGTTTGTCCTGCACACTTCTTTTTTTTTTTTTCTTTTTTTTTTTTTTTTTTTATGGTCAGAAAATGGGAAAAAGTCACAAATCTAGAGTGCGCCATAATCTGTGACTTCTTATCGCCACCTAAACTTTTTAATAACTTCTCCCTTTGTGCTTCATTTCCTCACCATATTTAGGGTCTGTGGACTCCCGATCAAGACATTTTATCAGAACTGATATATTGTAACTAACTATCCGGGCAGGAAAGAGATCTGTGCTGCTGCTGCTGCTGTGTTTGGCTTGCAAAGGATTCTCTACACTGTATACAGAGTAACAAAATCTCAGCTGTAAGATGTATTAGGTCGGGATTTGCTTGCAGCTTTTGGATGTAAACCTTTCTCCCCATTGACAGCAAGCAGAGATCTTAAAAATAGTAAGCAATTGAAACGCAAAGTCTATTAGAAAGCTTCAGAACTTCTCATGATAAAATGATTGAGCTTTAATTACAGGAGACGGTCCGAGTCTTTCATTGCGTCCGCGCTGTCATCAGGTTGTCACACAGTTTGGTCATTTCATCATTTACAGCAATTTCCCGAAAAATCCACCGGGTGGAGCGAGGGAGGCAGAGACTTCACATGTCCCGACACCTCCCCATCCCCTGTAGCCCCAACCACAGGTTAGTGTCCCCCCCGTGTTGTTGGAGGTAAGTCTTCCACTATCCCAATAATCCGCTTTCTATTACTTCTCTTCCTACAAGCTGACCGCGTGAGACCGGGAGACGTAAAGATTGTGGCCGCCCTCGGAGACTCCCTGACGGTATGACCATGCCGGGTGGTACGTGGGAGAGGAGAGGTGATCCTGTTCTGGACCTTTCTGACTCGTCTTTTTATTGTTCTAGGCGGCTATTGGTGCAAATGCAACGAATGTATTAGAAATCCCAACAGAATATCGTCAGCTGTCCTGGAGGTAGGCGGAGCCACATCATAGAGCGGCGAATCACAAGCGATGTCATCGGAATCCTAACCGCGGGGGCAGATACAGCGCAGGAGGGCCCCATAGTGACAGCAAAACCTGGCCCACAACTCCTGGTGCCAGAGTTCCCCCTATAGGGCTGCCAATCCTGGCACAAGGGCAATGGGGAAGGGTTATAAAGGCAGAGGCAAATGTCCCCTCACTATCTAACCTTTCAGGAGTGGTTCTTAAAGCGACCTGGTCATCAGTTTATTAATTCTCTATATCATTAATCTAATAGGCGCTGCGATGCTGATAACTACGGTGCGATTTGTTTTAAAAAATGTTTATTATTTGCAAAGTTTTATGTGCATTTTTCTAAATATGTAAATGAGCCTTTATTAGAAAACTGGGAGGTGCTGTAACCGCGGCGATTCTCCAGAGGTGGAGCTACGTCACAGCCTCTGACGTTGTCCTATCAGCATGAAGCTGCTTCACGCAGTGTGAGAGACTGAGGCTGGAGGGAAGGGGGATCACTTCAAACAGCCATATCCTGGGCTGTGGACCACCTAGAGCAGCTGGCGGCATATAAAAGAGGAGATTCTAATCTTTCATCTGACACCAGGATCGCAGTTCTGGCTGTGACACAACCAGAGATATCACCAGTTGAAGGGAGTGGAAGCTGTGTAATATGTCATCACCTGTGTTGCTGGGCGGGGGAGAAGCTGTAAGCTGATTGGACAGGGGAGAAGCTGTAAGCTGATTGGACAGGGTCACAAAGTAAACATTACACCGCCCAGAGTGAAAAGAAAGAGTCCCCTCCTATTTGTCTATTAGACCCACATTATTATATTTAGTAAAATGCTCAGAACTTTTAAAATAATAAATTAGTTTTTTATAACAAATCACATTGTAGCGATCAGCATCACAGCGCCTATTAGATTAGTTAGATCGGGAAATAATAAACTGGTGACAGTCCCTTTAAAGGGAAGGTGTCATGATTTTTTAATATATTGCTTTTAATATAATATATAATACAAAAATTTTATTTATTTGTGTTCTCATTTTTTTACTTTATAATGTATTCTTACTTTTACTTCTCTATGGGGGCTGCCATTTTTTTTTTTTTAATCTCTGTATGTGTCGATTAACAACATACAGAGATGCTATACGGCACATACATCCCCATAGAGAATGTGAACGGGAGCCGTTCCATTCTCAGAAGCGTGCGCCGCTCCCACACAGACCAAAACGAAGCTCGTTTGTAGAGAGAAATCCAGCACCATTTTCATGTTTGTGTTATACTGTCTGCTGAGCACTCTATCTAATCCTAGCACTGTGCAGTCGCTCAGAAAATGGCGGCACACAGTGTAGGAGATTTGAAGACATTCAAACCCCTCCTACTCCTGGCACTAGCCAGAAGACGGGAGGGGGGATTGTGTGAGGACACTAGAGAGAGTGTGTCCACCCCAAATTTGCAGCATAAATCTATGAGGTTGCTTTACCACAGTGACCATGCTGCAATTTTCGGAACTGCTCCCTCTAGTGGCCAGCACATGGAAATGTTATAAATTAGAATCTAATTTATAATATTTCCTGACTTGTGAAAAAATTAAAACAATGTGTAATCACTCAAATACTAATTGTTTAACTGAAAAAAATTATAATAATTTCTAGCGACACATTCCCTTTAAAGGAAGAGGTTCTCAAAGCTCCCGGGCCCCAATATAAAATCTGTCCCAGGGCCACCCAGATACATGTGCATTCATAATACTGGTGTCTTCTTTGACGACAGAGGGCCCAGGAGCGACTGCTACCCCTGCACACCCTATAGCTACACCCCTGTATGATGTCCCTTATAATAATAGGGGGGTCCATTATTCCTTACACAGACTATTGATGGCTTCATTTTATAATATCTTCCGGGGGTGCCTTGTTGTCATAGTAACAGTGTCGTCTCTCTCCTGTAGTATCGGAGGCTACGGCGACCTGTGTGACGTCATCACGCTGCCCAGTGAGTACATTCCTCGCACCTTCTCCTTCCGCTGCTCCCGATTTATAGTCTGAGCTTTGCCTGATTCGGGTTTTGCTGATTTGGGAATTTGTTTGCAATTCTCCGGCCAGGACATGTGAAAGACATCGCTGATGATCTGGGATCAGACGCCAAACCTGACACCATTCCTGTATTTTCTAGATATTCTCAAGATTTTTAACCCTCATATTGTTGGATTTGGGAAGAGGAGCACGGTGAGCTATAGACCGGCTGCCCTGGAGGACACGGGACTGAACCTCGCTGTGACCGGAGCCAACACCTTGTAAGAATAGGAAGGGTACAGTGTGATAAGGATATAGGATAAATGTTATTAGCCAATCACTGGACTCCAAGGACATTTCTGATCGCAACATAAACTGAGTAGTAATAATATTTAATTCTCGGCCATCTCGTTTTCAGGAGTGATCAGCACCATTCACATCTGTTTACATCCAGAGACTGAAAACCCTTTTCAAGCGAATAAGCCTCACAGCTGTGGGTTTGTTACAATGGATCAGCATAGATAATCATCCATGAGTTAAACCGTCTTGACTCCAGCCGGATACATTTTACCTGCACTGATACATTGTTACAAACTATCCAGACAGATTTGTACTGCTATGTGTAGGTGACAGAGGATTGTCTAGGTTGGATACATTGTAACAAACCCTCAGCTGTGTAAGTAGTTTATACTCTCCTGTACTGGAGGGAATGGTGTTGTTCTCTTCTTGTGTTGCACGATTTTCTGTGCAGTTCAGTCTAACGTTTCTTGCTCTGTTTCAGTCTGCTTCCGGAGCAGGCGCGGCGTCTGATCGACGTCCTGAAGTCTCTGCCGGTAAATCTGTCTCCTCCTCTCAGCTTTTCTGCTGGTTTACAGGACGAGGCTCGGATCATGACTTGTCTCCGTGTCTCTTCTCAGGGGATCAGCCTCCAGGACGACTGGAAAGTAATCACCATATTCATCGGCTCTAACGACCTGTGCGACTACTGCAAGAATAAGGTGCCTTCCTCTGCTCGGACCAACCCCTCATAACCGCTGCCTTTCCCTCTATCACACAGACGTTCCTAGTCAGCGAAGGCGCAATTAATAATGGTCTCTAATGAAAACACAAACTGTCAGTCAGACCCTGCGCCAATTCTTTACCCTTCCATAGAAAATCTTCATTATCTAGTAAGACCAGAATCAAACTTGGAAATATCGTAGGGAAATGTAACTGCTGAATGTTTCCATGGAGCCGGCGATCCCAACCTCAGAAACTGGCGATTGTCAAAGGGATCGTCATGTAAATCATCGTATAATAAAAAGTTCTACAAATTTCTGATAAATTCACTTTCTCACCGTTTTAAAAATGTTCTGGCTGTCAGTGAATAGAAACGTTCTTGTTTACATCTAAGGGCTGAAAACACACCCTGACTTAGGGTCCTCATACACGGCCCGACATGGGCTGTGTAAACAAGCGCCGATCATGGAGACCGCTCGTTGATCGGGGCTCGTTCGCTCCTTTCACAAGGAGCTATGATCATTAATGTTACTCCGATCACTCGGACGTTTCTATCATGGCGGCAGCACATCGTTGTTTGCACAGGGAGAGGTGCTGCAGCCGGCGCTAATATTTATTGTAGTATAAACAATACGATCAGCTGATGAATGGCGCTTGCTCGTTAGTCGGCTGATATTTGCCCGGCGATGATCGGGAATGAGCGTTCTGTGAACACTCGTTTGCCCGATAATTGGCCGGTGTAAAGGGGCCTTTATTACTGCTCACAAAGCTGACGGACTTGTGGCCAAAAAAACAGCTCTGAAAGGAGAAGTCCAGCCGTCAGATGGCGAGGAAAGGATAAATTGTAACATTCACGAGGACAGGAGAGAAATGTGCTGCTGTGTTTACCTCAAAGATGATTGTCTACACTGTAACAACGTCATCAACTGTGTGGGTAGGACAGGTTTTTAGCCTTATAATGTTAACAAAAATGTTCCCATTCACTGACCGTCAACAGAGATCTTGAAATGGTGAGCATGATGGTGGAGAATCCCATTTCGTAGATCATTGTATTCTCCTTCCAGCTCACATAAAGAAGTGTTGTGCGGTAAATCCAAGCGTCATCAGGACAGAGGAGTCTTGTTCTAATCTCAATGTTGTCCGTTATCTCCAGACGCAGTTCTCTGCCGACACCTTCATCCACTATGTGACTGAGTCTCTGGATATACTGCAGGAAGAGGTACACTGAGCCATGTATCTAATCCTACCATGTGTGATACTGTCTACTGAGCCGTGTATCTAATCCTATTATGTGTGATACTGTCTGCTGAGCTGTGTATCTAATCCTGCCATGTGTGATACTGTCTGTTGAGCTACTGTATCTAATCCTATCATGTGTGATACTGTCTGCTGAGCCGTGTATCTGATCCTATCATGTGTGATCCTGTCTGCTGAGCTGTGTATCTAATCCTATCATGTGTGATACTGTCTGCTGAGCTGTGTATCTAATGCTATCATGTGTGATACTGTCTGCTGAGCTGTGTATCTAATGCTATCATGTGTGATACTGTCTGCTGACCTGTGTATCTAATCCTATCATGTGTGATACTGTCTGCTGAGCTGTGTATCTAATCTTATGTGTGATACTGTCTGCTGAGCTGTGTATCTAATTCTATCATGTGTGGTACTGTCTGCTGAGCTGTGTATCTGATCCTACCATGTGTGATATTGGCTACTGAGCTGTGTATCTAATCCTACCATGTGTGATACTGTCTGCTGAGCTGTGTATCTAATCCTACCATGTATGATACTGTCTGCTGAGCTGTGTATCTAATCCTACCATGTGTGATACTGTCTGCTGAGTTGTATCTAATCCTGCCATGTGTGATACTGTCTGATGTGCCGTGTATCTAAGCCTGTCATGTGTGATACTGTGCTGAGCTGCTGTATCTAAGCCTGTCGTGTGATCTCAGAGCCGAGTGTATCACAGTTCAGCCCAGTTTCTGATTCTCTTCGCAGCTTCCTAGGTCCATTATTAACGTGGTTCAGCTCTTCCGCATGGATCGTGTTCGGCAGGTGAATGACCAGAGTTTTGGCTGCGTCCTGCAGAGGTGAGGCTGTGGCTGCGAGTCTGGTGACACTTTAAGGGAACCTGCCAGTAAGTTTGGGGCCCCTAAACCATCAGTATGTCGTTACACAGCCGGGGTTTAGGGTTCCAAACCTCCCCACGTCAAAAACAGGCGTTTAGGGGATCGTAAATGACAGCGGGTGGGATGGCGCTGCCAGGTGTGAGGGGCGGTCAGTGTCCTGGCAGTGAGAAGACATTGTCTGACTGAAGCTTCTACTGTCTGTCCTTCCTGGGGCTGCGGATACTTCTTCCCTTTATGACATTTGCTGCGTCTTCTCCAGGTTCTTCTGCTCCTGTGTGGTGCAACCTAAAGAGAGTTCCCCGGAGCTGCTGGAGCTTCTCGAGGTGAACCGGCAGTACCAGGTGAAGTTCCTCCATCGTTTTATCTCCCCTATAGATTACAGAAATGACATGGTGGTCCCCGGAGGCTGCTCCTTATCCAGGGTCTATAAGCTGCATGTCCTATAGATCTATGTCCCTGATATGATTAGACCTCTGATCACGTCCAGGACCCCTCTGGTCATAGGGGTTCACTCTTGTGGGGTTCTCTATACCCGGACTGCACCTTCATGTGTCTCCTCTACCACCAGGAGCGGCTCGAGCATCTCATCCAGACGTCTGGCAGATACGAAGGAAAGAAAGACTTTGCTGTGGTTCTGCAGCCTTTTCTGAAGGACATTCAACCCCCCATGGACCAGGTGAGCGCCGGCCTCTGATACTGAGAAGTGACTGAGACCAGTACATATGGGGGGCAGCGCAGGGTCATGGTGGGTCCTCTTATTTATGCAGCTTGTTCCAGTCCGTCTGTATAACTGATGATGACCCCTGTATGGATGACCCGTCCGCCCCCGGGCAGCTCGTACGTACAAAGTGGAGGCAGAAATGATGTCTCTGGTATTAACCGCGAGATTACCCTGAAGTCACCCGTGGGAAGTGTCTGAATTATCACATATGGAGCGTGACCAAGAAGGGCCGCCGTTACCGTGTAAGTGGGGGTCGTCACCCACAACCTACAGACCCGAAAAGGAATATAAATCTTGGTTCTTCTCTCGGGCCCCCTTTATTGACTTGGCTCTGTAAGTGTAGCGCTGACAGTCTGTCCATGAACCAGGAGGCACAGGATGGACAGCGCTTTGTTTCCTGCAGATCGGGCAATGCTGCACTTCTAGGAATTGTGGGAAGACGGAGAAAAAAGGTAAATGGTAAAAATAAAACCTGTGATTCTCACCCGTAACAATGCTGAGGCTACGGTGGTGATCTATAGAAACCTGCAGACTGGCACTGATCATCTTCTACCCTCATCCGTCTCTTCAGTACTCGGCATTTGCAGGTTGATTGCTGGGAATAAAGCGTCTGAAGGAGCGCCACCAGTGGAGGAACCCTGAACTGCAACTGTGATAGATTATTCAGAAATGAAAATTATTTACAATTCACCGCAGTGTAGACGTGATGTAATGGCGGCTGAATCTGCGGATTTCCTGCTCACGGCATCGTCCTTCTGTCTCTCCTCTTTTACAGAACGGCCTCATCGATTATTCCTTCTTCTCTCCGGATTGTTTCCATCTCACCGTCAAAGGCCACGAACAAATGGCGAAAGGGCTGTGGAACAATATGGTAACTGTGTGACGTCTGCCGCCGTGTCCTGACGCTGCCGCCATGTGTCCTGACGTCACACATGTGATCTCTTTCAACCATGGATGGCATTTTCCAACTTGGCCGACCCCTTTTCAGCAGACAGAAGTCGGCCATCGCAAGCTAATTTTTCAAACCATGTTTGGTTGAAATGGCCAAAATCGCTTATTTGGGCCGGCTTTTATCTCGTGTATGACCCGGTTTAGGATTCCAGCTGGCACTTTACTACTAGTCCGTCTGGCCATAGCGGTCTGCAGCAAATATAGAGATAATCATCCCCCAGCTCCAGGTCCATAGGGCCCCCCCCCCCCCCGACGCACCTCTTATGCTTCTAGCCACATCTGTTAGTCACGGTTTTGCTGCGTAAATCTGGTCTTCGGCCCCGTCATCTGCCTGCTGAGTATAATCCCGCCACCATCACTGGTTTCATTCCAGCTTTTCTCCATTATTGCAGCTTCAGCCGCACGGAAATAAATCTCATCTGAAGACGTTCTCTGAGGAGGTGAAGCTCCTGTGTCCTTCTGAGGTAACGTTCTGAGCAGTGATGGAGTCTGCGCCGTGTCCTTTATAATGTCATGTATGTAGAAGGTGCAATCATTGATGCTGCTTGATCAGAAGCTGCTGCCGGCGCTGATGAGACATTTTGATGCTTTTCTCGTTTTTTTCATTTACATCTTGTGTTGACTATTTTGGCTTGGGGATATTCCTGGTACCTGTAGTCCGTCCACTCTGCCAGCACTGCAGCTGCAGTACAAGCTTGTTGGTGGCGGGACACCCCAATGCCAGGGCTCTAACCCGTCTATCCACTTCTGGCACCGTAATGCTCAGGTTGATGGAAATAGTTTTGGCGCCGGTTTCCCTGATTTTAGGACTTGTGCGGATCTGTTCTCACGAGGAGGTGTAATGAGGGGACCTTGTGACTGATCTTATTTATAATAGTGAACATGTGCGACATCTTGGAGCGGTCATACATGTGCGATATCTCGGAGCGGTCATACATGTGCGATATCTCGGAGTGGTCATACATGTGCGATATCTCGGAGCGGTCATACATGTGCGATATCTCGGAGCGGTCATACATGTGCGATATCTCGGAGCGGTCATACATGTGCGATATCTCGGAGCGGTCATACATGTGCGATATCTCGGAGCGGTCATACATGTGCGATATCTCGGAGCGGTCATACATGTGCGATATCTCGGAGCGGTCATACATGTGCGACATCTCGGAGCGGTCATACATGTGCGACATCTCGGAGCGGTCATACATGTGCGACATCTCGGAGCGGTCATACATGTGCGACATCTCGGAGCGGTCATACATGTGCGATATCTCGGAGCGGTCATACATGTGCGACATCTCGGAGCGGTCATACATGTGCGATATCTCGGAGCGGTCATACATGTGCGATATCTCGGAGCGGTCATACATGTGCGACATCTCGGAGCGGTCATACATGTGCGATATCTCGGAGCGGTCATACATGTGCCAGCGATACATTTATACTGCAACATCGGCGTAAATCCGTCAGAACGGTGCAGGTTTTGCCGTCATTTGCATTCACCTCTAGACTTGTCGCTGAGACTCCCCTCTATATTACAGGCCCAGCCTTATATCTACACCAGGAGGACACAGAGCGGGACCGCTGCATCCCGCGCCGCCAGGAGCTCCACACTGAGCGCCGCCTTCCTCTGCACCGTGTTGTTTGGGGTCTCCATGTAAGACGGGGGACACAGGAGGAATCCTGGATTTGACCTTCCAAGAAATGAAAAGTGAGATTTATCAAATGAAAAAATAGTCCTCAAAATACAAAGACCCGAAAGACATAAATGTGCAGGAGTTTTACTGATCATAATTCTCAATAAATATTAAACTTAAAGGACCAGACCTTATAATAATGCAGGTACCGGGATATCCGTCTCACGTATGGTGTAAAGTCTCTGGAGGGTCACGGGGCCGAGACATAAAGCAAAGATCAGGGGGAGGGGAAGTTTTTCACTTCCTGAAGAAAACGAAGGTTCTCCACCACCCAGCCTGTAAATGACTGAAGGAGATGGCATTGGAATTACAGGACAGGACGTCGTTTATGTGCGGAAAAATATCTTTCCTTTTAATCACCAAATCACAAATATATTGATAACTACAGTTGTGAAAGTGAGTGCGTGATTTTATGAGAATAACTTGCACAGAAAAATAACACTGGCCACCGCCGAGAATGTATTCACTAAAGAGCAGCGGTGACATCACTGAGAATGCAGCCGATCCATTCACTAAAGAGCAGCGGTGACATCACTGAGAATGCAGCCTATCCATTCTCTAGAGAGCAGCGGTGACATCACTGAGAATGCAGCCTATCCATTCACTAGAGAGCAGCGGTGACATCACTGAGAATGCAGCCTCCATTCACTAGAGAACAGCGGTGACATCACTGAGAGTGCAGCCTATCCATTCACTAGAGAGCAGCGGTGACATCACTGAGAGTGCAGCCTATCCATTCACTAAAGAGCAGCGGTGACATCACTGAGACTGCAGCCGATCCATTCACTAGAGAGCAGCGGTGACATCACTAGAGAGCAGCGGTGACATCACTGAGACTGCAGCCGATCCATTCACTAGAGAGCAGCGGTGACATCACTGAGACTGCAGCCTATCCATTCACTAAAGAGCAGCGGTGACATCACTGAGACTGCAGCCTATCCATTTACTAGAGAGCAGCGGTGACATCACTGAGAGTGCAGCCTATCCATTCACTAGAGAGCAGCGGTGACATCACTGAGAATGCAGCCTATCCATTCACTAGAGAGCAGCGGTAACATCACTGAAACTGCAGCCGATCCATTCACTAGAGAGCAGCGGTGACATCACTGAGACTGCAGCCGATCCATTCACTAAAGAGCAGCGGTGACATCACTGAGAATGCAGCCTATCCATTCACTAGAGAGCAGTGGTGACATCACTGAGACTGCAGCCTATCCATTCACTAGAGAGCAGCGGTGACATCACTGAGAATGCAGCCTATCCATTCACTAGAGAGCAGCGGTGACATCACTGAGAATGCAGCCTATCCATTCACTAGAGAGCAGCGGTGACATCACTGAGACTGCAGCCGATCCATTCACTAAAGAGCAGCGGTGACATCACTGAGAATGCAGCCTATCCATTCACTAGAGAGCAGTGGTGACATCACTGAGACTGCAGCCTATCCATTCACTAAAGAGCAGCGGTGACATCACTGAGACTGCAGCCGATCCATTCACTAGAGAGCAGCGGTGACATCACTAGAGAGCAGCGGTGACATCACTGAGACTGCAGCCGATCCATTCACTAGAGTGCAGCGGTGACATCACTGAGAATGCAGCCTATCCATTCACTAGAGATCAGCGGTGACATCACTGAAACTGCAGCCTATCCATTCACTAGAGAGCAGCTGTGACATCACTGAGAATGCAGCCTATCCATTCACTAGAGAGCAGCTGTGACATCACTGAGAATGCAGCCTATCCGTTCACTAGAGAGCAGCGTTGACATCACTGAGAATGCAGCCTATCCATTCACTAGAGAGCAGCGGTGACATCACTGAGAATGCAGCCTATCCATTCACTAGAGAGCAGCATTGACATCACTGAGAATGCAGCCTATCCATTCACTAGAGAGCAGCGGTGACATCACTGAGAATGCAGCCTATCCATTCACTAGAGAGCAGCGGTGACATCACTGAGACTGCAGCCTATCCACTCACTAGAGAGCAGCGGTGACATCACTGAGAATGCAGCCTATCCATTTAATAGAGAGCAGCGGTGACATCACTGAGAATGCAGCCTATCCATTTAATAGAGAGCAGCGGTGACATCACTGAGAATGCAGCCTATCCATTCACTAGAGCGCAGCGGTGACATCACTGAGAATGCAGCCTATCCATTTAATAGAGAGTAGGACAGATAAGTGCCGTTGTCCGGTCTTCTGCAAATTGAGCTTCATCAGAGAAGTTCTGCAACTTTTATAAAGTTATTGTCGTCACTATTTTCTAGATGTGTTTATGTGACGAGTTCTGCATCCGTGTCAGGTGGATATGACCAGGAAGGGTCTTCAGTCTCTACATGTAAATAAGAATGTTCCTTTTCAGTGGCAGCAAGCAGAGATCTGTATGAGTCTATTCGAATAATGTAGAACTTATTATAGAACCGTTAAGCTTTATTTACACAAGTCTTTCTCCAGGAGGGGAATCAGAACTCCCATCAGACAGTTTTTTACACGTTTCATTTTCAGAACTGACAGGAAATGGCCCAGAGGAGGGAAAGAGGGCGAAGCGGAGAAAGAAAGTGAAACCTTCCTGTCAGGAGAACAGACTGCAACACTAAAGAGGAAGAGAGGCGCAAACGGCTGCAGAAAAGGTGGGTGCGATCTGCAGATCATCTCTTCCTGAGAGTGTTGTCTATTCTCTGCAGATCATCTCTTCCTGAGAGTGTTGTCTATTCTCTGCAGATCATCTCTTCCTGAGAGTGTTGTCTATTCTCTGCAGATCATCTCTTCCTGAGAGTGTTGTCTATTCTCTGCAGATCATCTCTTCCTGAGAGTGTTGTCTATTCTCTGCAGAACATCTCTTCCTGAGAGTGTTGTCTATTCTGTGCAGATCATCTCTTCCTGAGAGTGTTGTCTATTCTCTGCAGATCATCTCTTCCTGAGAGTGTTGTCTATTCTCTGCAGATCATCTCTTCCTGAGAGTGTTGTCTATTCTCTGCAGATCATCTCTTCCTGAGAGTGTTGTCTATTCTCTGCAGATCATCTCTTCCTGAGGGTGTTGTCTATTCTCTGCAGATCATCTCTTCCTGAGAGTGTTGTCTATTCTCTGCAGATCATCTCTTCCTGAGGGTGTTGTCTATTCTCTGCAGATCATCTCTTCCTGAGAGTGTTGTCTATTCTCTGCAGATCATCTCTTCCTGAGAGTGTTGTCTATTCTCTGCAGATCATCTCTTCCTGAGAGTGTTGTCTATTCTCTGCAGATCATCTCTTCCTGAGAGTGTTGTCTATTCTCTGCAGATCATCTCTTCCTGAGAGTGTTGTCTATTCTCTGCAGATCATCTCTTCCTGAGAGTGTTGTCTATTCTCTGCAGATCATCTCTTCCTCGGTTGTTTGTGATTATTCTGCTTGTACAGGGAGTATATTGCTGTATTGATATATTGATCACACACTGGTGATACTTCTGTTATGTGGCCCGCTGCAGACTATCTCTCCATCCGCAATGTGTCTGTTCAGTGACAGGGCGAGCAGTGGGCAGCTGCCTAGGGCGGCGCCATTTGGTGGATCAAATTATGGGTTAAAAAGAAAAAAACCTGCTCTGTCTATAAATGCCAGTGCATGGGTGAGGGGACGGCGCTATATCATTATGTATCTATGTGACTGCCACCTACTGTAGAGATAAGCGGCGGAATGAAGAGAGTGAGGGTCCGGGGCAGTATATATATATACTATAATAGAGTGGAGCTGTGAGAGGACATGGTGCTGGGGGATATGGGGACTGTGTATTATATAAGAACACTATGGAGGGCTGGGGGGCAATTATATGATTGTTTGCCCATCTGTCAGCGATCATGCGGCACTGCAGGGACTGTGGCGGGGACGGGGTGAGTACCTGTCCTTGGGACCTAGGGATCTTGTCCTGCCCCTGTGTCTGTTGTAGCATTATCTGACGGGAGCGGCTCTGTACTGTCACATTCTGTCCAGAGGGGGGCAGCAGGGCTGGGTGTCCAGAACAGACGGGATATGATTCTACATTCTCATCAGGCAGGTGATTCTGGAGACGCTCTCCTGTAAATTTAAGGGCTGACGAGAAAATATTCACAAAATACAAAACAAAAATATGCGGAGAGCACAATGTGACGTGTCCGTGTATTTGTCCAGCTTTCTGGCATCTGTACTAGAAAAAATGGCTTCAGAGTCACATGGAAGCGACTTATTCACTGACCATATCCCGGATCTTCTAACTAGAGGCGGAAAACAACAATTATCAACAGGGCGGGCGAAAACATGGTACACCCCCAAAATATATATAATACAGCTGCTGTCGGGGTCACACGATGGATATCCTAGCTAGGATCAATGAAAGCAAAGGGCATGTGAGTAGGGGGAGCAGAGTCTTCTGTACAGCGGAGGGGATCATGGCGGGGGTTAGTGGAGGGGCACAGAGGACTGAGCGGCCACAAAATTATCCCAGGTCATGTGATGTGGAGTCTCCAGGGGTCTGACATATAATCAGTTTATGGGAGGAGTCTCAGTGATCGGTCTTGTGCCCGGTACCATGCGATTGGTCATGTGCAGGGTATTTTGGGATCGGTCTTGTGCCCGGTATCAGAGGAACTGTTGTGTGCCCTGTATCGGAGGAACGGTCGTGTGCCCGGTTGGTGGGGGCCCTGTTACAGGTTTTGCATTGGGGCCCAAAAGCTTCAAGTTACACCTCTGGGGGGTACTTACTTTGTCCACATGCTGTGCAGTGTATGGTCATTGCCTGAAAGGGATTGTCTTGGTTTAGAAAAACATGGCTTCTATCTTACAGAAACTGCACCACACCTGTCCGTGGTTTGGGTCTGGTATTGCAGCTCCGCTTCATTAAAGTGAAAGGGGCTGAGCTGCAATACCACACGCAACCTATGGGCAGGTGTGGTGCCATTTTTGGAAGAAAGCAGAGATGTTTTTCTAATCCTGGACAACTCCTTTAAGGGTAAAGTGATGTCATTTAATTGAGTAGGGGGGATTTAGAAACATTGAGAAACGCTGCCCGTATTCACATCTATGACATATATACAGTAAAAGCTTTTTGAGATGATCACCCAAAACTGCATTGAAAAATGGTCTTCTAGATGGGAGGTCGTGTCATACAAGAAGACAATCCACATAAGATATAAGGGAATTAAAAATCTGCCACACGAAATCTGGTCTGGATAAGGGGAGGTCTTCTCAAAGGAAGAGATTTCACTATATACACAGTGAAGCCTCTCCAGAAGACCACCCCTTCCTGTCCCACCAAATACTATGCGTAGTGCCACGTGAGCAGTGAGGCCAGAAACGTGGCGAGGTCAGATTATGGGGCTGATGCTGTGTATAGGAGGCTCGGCTATCATTGTCTGTTGGGGGTTTTACGCCATATTTATGAAGCAGCTCCGCCCCTTTTTTCGGCACACGTGTCTGCGCTCAGATGAGAGTATGGAAGTTAGGTCACCTGATTCTAAGTTCAACTTTAGATGTGAATCGAGAAAATACATGATAAATGCAAAATCAGTGTGGAGCGAAGTATTCAAAAGTTTACTAATCTGTGAAATATTGTGAAAAAGGAGAGCAAAGTGTCGAGTATTCAGTCACGTCCCCACCGATATTTGTAAGATGCAGGTTTGAGAGTTGCCAAAATCTGATTGGTCACTACGAGCGATAACTCTGTGTTTTATGAATGGAGTCGTCGTATTTTACATATAAAGACTGACAGGTTGTGTTTTTATATTCAGAATCATCCAGAAAACGTGAAACATACACGGACAATAATTCCCTGTCCACTATTAAAGCAGGATATTCTGTATCTTACAGCTATGGCCGAGAATCCGCAAGTGGAGGAGAGAGATGGAGATTCTCCGGAAGGTTCTACATCCAAAGACCTTACAAAAAGACTAGAAGATGTGGGGCTCAATCCTCAAAAGTGGACTCAACTTTTCCGCAAACATTTGGGGGTAGAAAGTAGGCAGAGTTTGGCACATATGGGGCCTGAGGATTACCTGAAGATAGAAAAGCATGCAGAGTTTCCTTGGGAAAAAGAAGCCCTCAGAAAGCTGCTGAATATCCATCATCCATCGGCTTCCCTAACAGAAACACGAGATGAACAGGTCAAAAAAACAATTGACAAAGAGATAAAGGGGAAAACACGATTGGATGAAGCAAAAAAAGTGAAGCTGGAAGCCAAACAAAGTCTTCAGAAGAAACTTGAGATTGAAGCACAAGCCATGAAGACGGCGAAGGACATGACTCCAAGATCCTCCCGGCCTGTAGCGGAGTCTCTAGAAGCAATGATGGACAAATATGACCAGGGACTGACTGAGAAGCGACCGCTCAGCCATGATGGACTATCTGACCAGGAGGTTCTGCTTCACGCCTCAGGAGGCCTTGCCCTGGAAGGAATATACTTAACAATGAATCCGGAAGATGTTCTACAAAAACGGGACCAACTTCTTGCTGTTCCAAGTGGCTTTTGCCTCACTGGTCCTCAACAAAAGCCTGTGCTAGAGCAGAAAGAGTTCTCATCTTCTGAAGAAGAAACAACGTTCCATAAATCGATGGAAAAGTTGGGTTTTAGTGTTGCCACGGCAGCTAAAGGAGGCTTCTGGTGTATCCAAGCCGAGGCCAGTGCGGTCTACAACTCAACCAGCGTGACCAAACAAAAGCAAGACACTCATAATGAACATGCTTACATCTCTACCACAAAGTACTGCTACATCCCCCTGGCCTCCTCTTATATGACGAAGGATCAGCTCCGGCTCTCCTCCGCAGCCCTCCAAGAGCTAAGTTCAATTGAGGACCTTTTGAAGCTTTGCAGTGAGGTAGAAACACGTAATATACTAAGGGAGAAATATGGACGTTTTTTCAGTCGGTTTGGCTCCCATGCCAATCGGGGGCCTCTTCATTTTGGAGGAATATTCTGGTGGACAGCAACTTCCAAGGGGTTTAAGCAAGAAATGTTGAAGGAAGTTCAGGAAGAAACTCAGAAAGTATTAGATTCTTCTGTAAATATTAGCTGCTCCTGTGGTTGGTCTTTCTCTGTCAGCAATGATATCACCAAAACAGACACAAAGCAATCAATGAAAACAGACCATACAAAGAAGAATCAGAAAGATATTCAACTGACCGTGACGAAAACAGGAGGACCACTGACTGTAGATTCCCTCAGCGAGTGGAAGTCAGGACTTGATGCCAACAATAAGACCTGGAGTGTGATAGACCGAGGCCTTCATCTTACTCCAGTGTGGGAAATTCTACTGTGTGGTCACAAAGAGGAGTTTAGAGATGTTTACAAAGTGGCCAAGGATCTAAAGAACGTTTACTTGGCGATCACTGGTCAACATTCAAGTTTGCCAGTGGCGGAGAATGTCTCCACAGCTGCCTACCATACCAAATTATTCCTCTCTAAATTATCATGTTGGCCCGTTGACCCCGCACAGCAACAGCTGCAGATATTGATTGATTTTAGACAACAACTTAATGACAAAACAGGGAATTATAATATCTGGTTAAACTTGTGCCTTCCTCACGAGGCACTTCACAGTTTCTTACACAAAGTAATGGAATCTTACAAACAGAACCCGAAGGCCGATGAACCCGTCATCCGTTCTTTATTAAAATGTCTTCTCCAAAACCTTGAATTTGCAAGTGAAAACTTAGATTCTTATTCTGCTATAATCACGTGGTTACATCCAGAGAAGAAAGAGGAACACGTTTACAACATGTCTGATTTTCCAACATTCATCAAATCCGTTTCAACGGCAAAGAATGATCTCTTACAGCTCAGTCGAGATGATGACCCCAAGGAGGGAGATCTTGATGCAAAAGTCAAAATCAACGTCCTTATAAATTCTTACATCGGTTCATTTTTGAAAAATTTGAGAACCATGGGTCAAAAAGAGGAAGAGATGATTGTTCTGTGTGCTGCCAGCAGTGTCGGGTACTCAGCCCATAACCATTATTTCCAACAAAGACTTGGCTTTCATGAGGTCAACTTCATGGTTGATGAGATGCAGCGTTTATTTAAGGAATATAACAGTCTCAAAGATATCGGAGTTTGCAGAGCTCAAGCTTTTTTGTTGGAGGCGGCACTGACCGCAGGTGATGAGACTCGCCCCAGATCCACAGAGCAGAAGAGGGAGCTTGTACAGCTCATTTTAGATGATTTGAAGTCTGGTCTCGAGCAAGAAATTGTAAATGTTCTTCAAAAACACAAAGATTTAAGTGATTTACCATCTTTAATCGAGGACTTTAAGCATTTACGTTCAGGAGATTGTCAAGCCATGAATGTGGAAAGTTTCGCTGAAGAAATAAAAAATGTTTGTCATGTAACGAACCATACAGCTACAACGGGATCTCTATTGACCGGCAGAGTAGAAAACAATCCAACCACCCTCAAGCAAGATGTTCTCCATCTGATAAGTCGTCTGGGGCTCAAGCAACACTTTCCTAAAGGTTTGACGAGGAGAAACTTTCATGTAGTCTACACATCTTTACTGAAATGCCCAGATTCTGAAAGTGAGCTTCCATTATATTTTATGCAGATGTTGATGAAATTAGATTATCGATTCAGATATTTAATTTACAAGGGCAGCAACAAGATCAACAGCTCTGACAATGCCAGCTGCCCCGAACTAGAGGCCGACACATTCGATTCAATTGACGACTTACTAAATCTTTGTTCAGAAGAGGAGGTGCAGACCGTGTCAGAAGCGAAGGAGACCATACATCCCATGGATCTCCTGATGGCCGTGTATCATTGTTCAGATGACTTCATGAGACAATACACTTTTACAAAATTGTCAATCTGCCAGTTTGCGTTGCCTTTTCTAGTGCCAAGGCCCTATGACTCGGAGATAGAGCTTCCTCTGTGGGCATTCAGACAAGTCCAGAAAAGTGTTCTAGACTTTCAGCTCTCTGAAACAGGAACACTTAAAGAGAAGCTCATATGTCAAGTTCATGTCCCAGTGATTTCCTTCACCAGGGTTGGATCACATGAATTCTCTAAATCTCAACTCTTAACCAACCTATTAAGTAAGCACAAACATAACATCTTCTACCACAGGAACTGTGAAGGCAGCATCAAGAATCGTGTACTGATCAACGGGATGGCAGAAATCTTTTGGTTTTGCCCTACTGGGAAGGACACAGACCAATTTTCACAATCTTTAGCTTTTGTTAACTTGAGGGGCGACATCCAGGAACATAAGAAACAATCTCAATTTTTGCAAGAAATATCTTCAATCAATGTCATTGTTTACTCGAGGTCAACCTCTAGCAGTGTGATGTCCATGAAGAATTTAAAAGGCAAACCCCTGATAATACTCTCTCCAGAAAGAGAAGCGTCTGTAAATGTGGACACCAAGCGCTTGGAAGTCATAATTGGTCTTAAAAACCGGAATGAAGCAAAAGTTCTGGAAGAACTAACCACATCCATCAGACGTCTGTTGGCTGCATCTCCCAAGTCTTGCAGTCTTGAAACCTGTGCAAAAATTGGGAAACAATGTGGGTTTTATGTGGACGAAGATTGTAAGGAATGTGTAGATGGCAAGGCCGAAGCTGAGAAAATGATGGGCCTCCTAAAAAGAAATGACCTGATGACTGCTAAGGAGGAGCTGCTGCCTCTATCAGGGAGCCTCTGGCGCTCATGGTGTGAAAAAGACCGAGAGCTGAATTGCCTGGAAAACAAGATGAATCGAAGAATTGATGATTACCGCAGTCAGACCGAGAAAGACAAAAACTCCATAAGAAAAAAGCAACTGAAAAAAGCAAGTCAAAATCAGTTCATGAAGGACTTCATTGCTCTACAGACTTCTTTGTCTAAACCCACAAAACGGTTCTTTCTGCAATGGTTTAAAATATTCATAGACGACCTTTCCTGTGACCTTGTGTCCGAGCTGCGCAATAAGTATACCAGCGTATGGACTCGTCTACAGTCCGGACAACTGGCCAACAAGGAACTGGTGAGGACATTACAAGGTGACCTGGATTCTCTCTCAACACAAATGAATGCCAGTTTGTTTGGTCTCGAGCACATCCTGAGAGAGGTGGGACAAACCTACGAGGCTTTGCATGACTTGCAGAATAAAGATGAATGTTTTGATAAGCTGCCAAAAATTGCCGCTGACATGATGGTTTATGATGGATACCCGATAGAACTTATGGACGGAGATGCTTGCTATGTACCAGTCAACTGGATAAAAGCTGTCCTGACAGAAGTCATTAAGACTATAGGAGATAAGAAGATGTTTGTGCTTTCTGTACTTGGGGTCCAGAGTTCAGGCAAATCAACTCTCCTCAACACCATGTTTGGTCTGCAGTTTGGTGTAAGCGCTGGCAGATGTACAAGAGGAGCATTTATGCAACTGATGGAAATTGCAGATGAACTCAAAAAAGAGCTCGGCTTTGATTACATACTGGTCATTGATACTGAAGGTCTTAGAGCCATGGAGCTAGCAAATCAATCCTCAATGAATCACGACAATGAATTGGCAACTTTTGTAATTGGTGTAGGCAACATGACCTTGATCAATGTTTTTGGTGAAAACCCTTCAGAGATTAAAGACATTCTACAAATAGCTGTCCAGGCGTTTCTACGGATGAAGCAGGTGAAGCTCTCTACCAGCTGCCTCTTTGTGCACCAAAATGTAGGAGAGTTAACTGCGCATGATAAAAATGCAGAGGGGCGCAGACTTCTTCAGACCGAGCTGGATAAGATGACGGCCCTCGCAGCTGAGCAAGAAATGTGCCACGTTCAGCGTTTCAGTGACGTCATCAAGTTTGATGCCAATCGTCACATTTATTATTTTTCTCACTTGTGGGATGGAAATCCACCCATGGCACCCCCTAACCCCCTCTATAGTGAGAACACCCAAACAGTGAAAGATTTGATACTCCGTTCTAGAAATGGGGATTCTGGAGGCATCTTAAGCATTTCTCAGGTTAGTGTTCGCATAGAAGACCTTTGGACAGCATTGAAAAATGAAAACTTTGTTTTTAGCTTTAAAAATACCTTAGAAATTTCTGCTTATAAAAAAGTCGAAAACAAATACAGAAAGCTGACTTGGCAGCTGAGACGCCATTTTCTCGAACTTCAGGCAAGATTGAACAACAAAATTAAGAAAGGTGATATCATCACTGTGAGCCACAGCAGTATCGAGAGCGAGGCAAAGGAAATGTTTGAGTCTATCAAGGATGAGTTTGAAGATTTTTTCAGTGAAGAGAAGGATAAAGAGATCTTGATCCAGTGGAAGGCCAACGTTCTGAACAGGTTAACTAGTCTAAGTGGTGAACTGGTGGAAGAAACCAAGAGAAAAGCGGCAGAGCGCGTACAGCTGAAAAAGAGTCAGAATCATGTAAACCAGAGGCAGCTGGGCTATGAAGAACAACTGCGCAGGAAGAGTATGCAGCTGGCCCTGGACCTAAAGGACAAAGGGTTAGAAGAATCCCAGCTGAAAGATCATTTCATTGCCCTGTGGCAGCGCTGGGTGACAGAGATCAGCAACTCTTCTCCTAAGCCCGAGGAGCCTCAGATCATCTCAGACGCTGAGGACGTTCTATTCCAATACTACAGGGAAGAATGCACCAAGAGCAAGAAATTGAGCAATTTCTCGAGGTGGAGCACGTTCTCTGTTGATCTATCAAAGCACGCTGCAGGGAGGGCAGGAATCCGAAATCTATTCCATATTCTAGGTGACCCTGAGAAGAGAAGCATTGAGCAGGTGTTTCTGAATCTAAAGCAAATCATAACCAAGTACCTAGAAGATAAGCAGAGAGAGAAGGTGGACTACACCAAGGCTTTCTTCTATCAACTCCTGCAGGATGTGTCCGAGATAATAAATGAAAAGAAATTTGATAAGTTCACATTGAAAAAGATGTTTAACTTCCATGTCTCCCTATACTTCTGCGGATTGGCCGTTCCTATCTTTCAGTCAATGCATGAAGCTTTCCGGCACACCAATGACCCTGTGGTTATCCTCGAGAGCAAACGGGAAGAGTTTTTCAATTGTTTCAAAATTTCTTGTGAAGGAGCCGCTTCAATTAAAACGACATTCGCAGACTTCTTATGTAAAAAGACCCTTGAAGCAATACGGCCAGCTTTGTATGAACGGACAGGCATGGCAATTGTGGATGAGATGACCAGCAATTACCCGCCCTTTGCTAGTAATCGCTCCAGACTAGAGGCCCACATCTTGATTTATCTGGCTGAACGTGAAGACTTTGAGAAATACCGGCAATATCTCCATTTCCCAAAGACCTTCTTCCGAGACTTCATTGAGACAAGTGTTAACGATTTCTACTTAGATGAACAGTCGCACAGACTCAAGGACACCTTACACATTAGCCTAGATCATTTCCACAAACTTGTTCTCTTGAGCATTGCTAAGTCCACGAGGATTGTCAAAGATAAAAATGGTAAAGTCTCCGAATGGCTTGATGACTTCTACAAGAGGATTGGAGACCATGTGACCTTTACAAGAGCCGACCTGAAGAGCATTGAACACCAGGAGATTCAGGACATTGAGTTTATTCAGGAAGTCATGTGCGCATCTTGGAATGAAGCCGTAGAGAATTTCAAAAAAGACTTTGATACCACCACTTTTGATTCCTTTGAGACCAAACCTCATGAAATCCTGGTCAAGCAGCTGTGCGGATGTTGGGAGCAGTGCCCCTTCTGTGGAGCAATTTGTACCCACACTATTGATAACCATGATGGTGACCACTCTGTACCTTTCCATCGTCCCCAGGCAATAACTGGTATCTCATGGATCGATTCCAATGAATTTGTCATAGATATATGTTCTAATCTTGTTAGCTCCAACAATTGTCTGGTGATTAGCCCGTCAAAACAGATCCTATACAGAAATTACAGAACTATAGGACCAAATTACGCCAACTGGAGCATCACGGCAGACAACTCCTCCCCGCCGTACTGGAAGTGGTTTGTGGCTCAGTTCAGAAGTAAGCTGGAAGAAGATTATAACCTAAAGTTTCGGAAAGAGGACATTCCGGCTGAGTGGTCACACATAAATAAAGATGAAATGATCGCCAAGCTGAGAGATCAACTATAACTGGAAGCCGATATAATTACAGACCATCGGACCACACTAGACCTGGCGCCTGCAACCACCTGCAGACACGGCTCATACAGTTGCTCTGCACCAGTGGCCAATAATCTTCTATAGCGCCAACATATTCCGCACCACTTCACGATTCAGAGGGAGAAAAATCAGACATTACAGAGTAACAAACTAATTATCCACTCAAATAGGAGTGAGGACCCTGTTGTCAAGAGCTTACAATCTATGATTGATACTGTTTGTAGTAGTAGATGGCTACATTTTGTCACCACTTGTCTGTGGTGTTCTACGGATTCTCACTGTTCCTTTTACTACAAACATTGCTGCTTTTACTGCGCCATTTCAAGGATTGTCATGACTAGATACAGCCATAATACAAATAATAAGAATATGTAATATCGCTTAATCATTAAGGTTATGACGCTGTAAGGAATGCACCTCGGCGTCCAGTAATTGGCTACTAACATTTATCCCCTAAACCTTTTCATATGTATAAAATGCTCAATATAAATAATACAATTTAGATTAGAAACTGAACCTGGATGTGGTCTCTTATGTACAAAATATAATGCTGAGAAACACACACACCTGATGTAGGGAAAACAAAATTCTTCCTGCATTTTAGAAGATCAACTAAGCTATTGGTGGGTGGGCGGGGGGAGTCTGGCCCGGAGCTGGCCTACTGTTTCCACTAAAACCAGCAGAATAGTGATTGCTGCTCTGGAGTATAATATAGGATGTAACTCAGGATCAGTACAGGATAAGTAATGTAATGTATGTACACAGTGACTCCACCAGGAGAATAGTGAGTGTAGCTCTGGAGTATAATACAGGATGTAACTCAGGATCAGTACAGGATAAGTAATGTAATGTATGTACACAGTGACTCCACCAGCAGAATAGTGAGTGCAGCTCTGGAGTATAATACAGGATATAACTCAGGATCAGTACAGGATAAGTAATGTATGTACACAGTGACTCCACCAGCAGAATAGTGAGTGCAGCTCTGGAGTATAATACAGGATGTAACTCAGGATCAGTACAGGATAAGTAATGTAATGTATGTACACAGTGACTCCACCAGCAGAATAGTGAGTGCAGCTCTGGAGTATAATACAGGATGTAACTCAGGATCAGTACAGGATAAGTAATGTAATGTATGTACACAGTGACTCCACCAGCAGAATAGTGAGTGCAGCTCTGGAGTATAATACAGGATGTAACTCAGGATCAGTACAGGATAAGTAATGTAATGTATGTACATGGTGACTCCACCAGCAGAATAGTGAGTGCAGCTCTGGAGTATAATACAGGATGTAACTCAGGATCAGTACAGGATAAGTAATGTATGTACACAGTGACCCCACCAGCAGAATAGTGAGTGCAGCTCTGGAGTATAATACAGGATGTAACTCAGGATCAGTACAGGATAAGTAATGTAATGTATGTCTGCAGTTTTTACAGATAAATTCTATTTAACCTTTAATATGCTCTAACCTCTTAGTGACATCCGCTGTATGGGCGCTGTCACAATACGGTGATCAGAAGCTAAGAGATAACTCTGGTTCTGGGAGTTTAACCCCTCAAATGTCGCGGTCACTAGAGATCACGGCTTCTGAGCGGTCAGAGACTGAGAGAGGATTTTCCCTCTGTCACCCAATGCCCCCCCTCCCGCTGCAATGGAATCTGCCAAAGGACAATGCTTAATATTAGAGCACAGGTAAAGGTAATACACTGTCATGTGTAAGAATTGCAGTGTATTGAATGAGCATTCTAACGATGGTAAAGTCTTAACATAAAGAATAAAAAAAAATGTGAAAAAATGAGAAGAAAAAATAACTACAAAAAATAAAAGTAAAAAAAAAGTTCCCATAAAAATATGTGAAGAAGTTTATTTTTCTATTAAGTGGTATCGCCACATCTGTAGAAGTCTGAAATATTCAAATATCACGTTATTTAACCCGCAGGAGGAACGCCGTAGGAAGAGAATATCACAATGCCAGCTTTTCTGGTGAACTTGCTTTCCCCAGAAAATTTAACAAAAAGTGATAGAAACGTCGTCTGTACCCCAGAATGGCACCGTTCAAAACGACAGCTCCAATGATGAAAAATAAAAAAGTTTTACATTTTAATTTTGTAAATAGTGTAAAAAACTGAACTTGGTCTCATTGTAATCGTACTGACCCGCAGAATAAATGCCATAAAAACGAGACCCAGAAAAACTGCCGGAGTTTTTAATTCGATCCCACAAATACATTTTTACCAGCTTCCAAGTACATTATATAATACATTAAATAGTACCAGTAAAAAATACAACTTGTCCCGCACAAAAAAAGCCCTCAAAAAGCTACGTCGACTGAAAAATAAAAACGTTAGGGCTCTGGGAATGTGGGGAGAAAAAAACAAAAATTGTCTGTGGGGTTATATGTTGATTTAAAAGTGGAAATATCCTGATGTCTATAAACCCAAAGAGACAATCGGACGCACATCTGAGAGGCCACAAGTCTTGCCAGTTGCGGGACCCTGAGAGGGTGAGCAGAAATGTTCTTGTTTATTACGGATAATCTGGATTTTCTATGACTTAACAACCTGTTCCTAGAAGTGAAGCCGCATGTGGAAGTAGAGGAGCTGAGAATGGCGCGCTGCGCTGTCTGTCCTCTCTATGTAGCCTTGTTATAACATCTCGCTGACGCTTTGTCTTACTGATGAGCAGGATTCTTTTATTGACATGCCATACATTGTGCTGGAGTTGTCAGCTGTGAGACGTGCATGGAAATCCACTGAAGCCGGCCATAGACGTAAAGATCACATGGCGGAGCAGTTTGTCTTTAACTTGCACTGTCTCACATGCGGAATATTATGGCTATCAACCGCGTCCAATAAAAGGTCCGAAATAACTCATTTCTTCTCAGTCCACGTCCACTGAAGACCTCTCATCCCTTAATACTGGGTCTATTTCATAGGTCACTTCTGCATAGTTAGCAACATTTTTTTTTTCCCAGGGACACTTAGGGTGTGGCTTCTTTGGTGGGTGTAGCTAATGGACGTGGCTTATCAGGTGGTATGACAAATGGGGCGTGGCTTATGTGGTGGGTGTAGCTAATGGGGCGTTGCTTTCTTCACAGAATTTCTGCATACAAATAGTCGAACAAAAATGTCTGCACCAGTTTAACTGACAACTACGATGGTGGCCGGTGTCTCTGGTTATCCAGTTGTTTACAGGCAGGTGATGTCTCACTTTATCACTAGGGCTAGGTAATATGTGCTGATCACTACTGGCAGCGTAAAAACCAGCATAGATAGTGCCACACTCAGTGCCCCTTGTAGATGCTACTCCACTCTGCCCCCAGCAGATAGTGCCACACACTGCTTCCTGTAGATAGTGTGTCACGAAGGGTCTGTGGACCCACTGGGCCGTACCGCCTTGACGGTAAGGCAGCTGGCCAACAGGGCGCAGGTAATAGTCTATAGTTCTATAGGTACCTGTGGCAGCTCAGACAGCAGCAGGCTCGGCTGGGACTAGGTAGCAGGCGGACGTCAGGCGAGGTGAAGCAGGTCAGACGTGGATACAGCACGGCACGACTTTGGCACAGTTCAGTGTTAGACATGGAATGTATGGAATGCTAGGAACAGGTACAGGAAAAGGTACAGGTGACACACTAGGAGGCCATCACATAGACAAACTAGGGAACACAACAATGCTCAGGCATCGAACTAGGGGGGCTGGACCCCTCTTATAGTCCAGGGTACTCATGGGTCATCAAAGTTCATCCACTATGTCCGGTGTGCGCACTACCCCTTTAAGAGTGGGCACAAGCGTGTGCGCGCACCCTACGGGATCCGCCTGAGGTGAGTGGACGCGAGCGCTTGCGTCTCCTGAGGAGGAGGCTGGGGCCAGCGCTTGCCGACTCGTGGCTGCGGCTGTCAGGAGGGGAACGGAGCTGACAGCCCACAGCCACGGACATTACATAGTGCCACACAGCCCCCTGTAGATAGAGCGACACAGCCCCCTGCAGATGGTGCAACAGTGCACTCAGTCGATAATGCCACACACCACCCTGTAGATAGTGTCGCAGTGCCCTCTGTAGATGGTGCCACACACACACCCTTGTAGATAGCACTGCACCCCCCCTCTCTGTAGATGGCGCCATTGGGGCTCCCTCTAGGAGTGGAACGTTAGCAACGCTCTGGCCGGGGATTCAGCTCCTGGAGGAGTGAATGGCAGAGCAGGGAGCGGATAGTTTTCTGCTCTGTCATAGCATTCAATTGTATCTGCGTTACTGAGGACGCACATACAATTGAATGTGGCAGTTGCCGGGACACGTCCGGGACAGTAATTTGTCGGGACAGTACCGGCAAATTCGGGACTGTTGGCAACTATGCTTCTAATAAAGGTTCATAGGACAAAAATTATTACAATAAAATTAAAGCTGCCTTGTAGTACCTGACCATTGACACTAGATGGCGCCTTCAGTTAACCTGAAATTAGAGAAGTTTCAGGCTCCAGATTGACTGTAAGGAGAGACACTCATTAAATACCACAGTCAAGAGAGGAACCAAGGCATACTTAAAGGTCTTCTAGACCTCAGATGTTAAGCCATCTGGACCTGGCAACATCTTGAGGACAAGCCCTCAGTGACTCCACCAGCAAAATAGTGAGTGCAGCTCTGGAGTATAATACAGGATATAACTCAGGATCAGTACAGGATAAGTAATGTATGTACACAGTGACTCCACCAGCAGAATAGTGAGTGCAGCTCTGGAGTATAATACAGGATATAACTCAGGATCAGTACAGGATAAGTAATGTAATGTATGTACACAGTGACTCCACCAGCAGAATAGTGAGTGCAGCTCTGGAGTATAATACAGGATGTATCTCAGGATCAGTACAGGATAAGTAATGTAATGTAAGTACACAGTGGCTCCACCAGCAGAATAGTGAGTGCAGCTCTGGAGTATAATACAGGATATAACTCAGGATCAGTACAGGATAAGTAATGTAATGTAAGTACACAGTGGCTCCACCAGCAGAATAGTGAGTGCAGCTCTGGAGTATAATACAGGATATAACTCAGGATCAGTACAGAATAAGTAATGTATGTACGCAGTGACTCCACCAGCAGAATAGTGAGTGCAGCTCTGGAGTATAATACAGGATGTGACTCAGGATCAGTACAGGATAAGTAATGTAATGTAAGTACACAGTGGCTCCACCAGCAGAATAGTGAGTGCAGCTC
Source organism: Rhinoderma darwinii (assembly GCF_050947455.1). Classification (NCBI taxonomy): domain Eukaryota; kingdom Metazoa; phylum Chordata; class Amphibia; order Anura; family Rhinodermatidae; genus Rhinoderma; species Rhinoderma darwinii. The sequence goes on from NC_134698.1 coordinate 84,836,687, forward strand.
TGGAGTATAATACAGGATGTATCTCAGGATCAGTACAGGATAAGTAATGTAATGTAAGTACACAGTGGCTCCACCAGCAGAATAGTGAGTGCAGCTCTGGAGTATAATACAGGATATAACTCAGGATCAGTACAGGATAAGTAATGTAATGTAAGTACACAGTGGCTCCACCAGCAGAATAGTGAGTGCAGCTCTGGAGTATAATACAGGATATAACTCAGGATCAGTACAGAATAAGTAATGTATGTACGCAGTGACTCCACCAGCAGAATAGTGAGTGCAGCTCTGGAGTATAATACAGGATGTGACTCAGGATCAGTACAGGATAAGTAATGTAATGTATGTACACAGTGACTCCACCAGCAGAATAGTGAGTGCAGCTCTGGAGTATAATACAGGATGTAACTCAGGATCAGTATAGGATAAGTAATGTCATGTATGTACACAGTGACTCCACCAGCAGAATAGTGAGTGCAGCTCTGGAGTATAATACAGGATGTAACTCAGGATCAGTACAGGATAAGTAATGTAATGTATGTACACAGTGACTCCACCAGCAGAATAGTGAGTGCAGCTCTGGAGTATAATACAGGATGTATCTCAGGATCAGTACAGGATAAGTAATGTAATGTAAGTACACAGTGGCTCCACCAGCAGAATAGTGAGTGCAGCTCTGGAGTATAATACAGGATATAACTCAGGATCAGTACAGAATAAGTAATGTATGTACACAGTGACTCCACCAGCAGAATAGTGAGTGCAGCTCTGGAGTATAATACAGGATGTAACTCCGGATCAGTACAGGATAAGTAATGTAATGTATGTACACAGTGACTCTGCTTTGTAATTTTATATGTGACCTTGTGGGTTATAGGGGAATATGCACTTTTACTTTTGGAATCTTATCAGATATTTAACACCTTCCCGACATTTGACGTACCCATATGCCAAAGTCGGGTAGGGGAAGTATGGAACGGGCTCACGGAGTGAACCCGCTCCATACGATGCCGGTGTCGGCTGTTTTTTACAGCTGACACTTCAGCGTAATGAGCGGCATCGCGCTCGAGCACAATCCCGCTCGTTTAACTCGTTAAATGCTGGGGTCAACAGCAACCGCAGCATTTAAATCGTTAGGAAAAGGGGGGCAACCCCCTCTACCATTTCATCGCGTCCCCCGCAACACAATCGCAGGGGGGGGGGCGATGGTTGCTATGGCTGCCTGGTGGCCTAATGAAGGCCCCCAGGTCCGCCATGTTTGTGCACCTATTAAGCGCTGCCTCCGGCCTGTCAGAATCACGATATACCGCTATACATTAGTATACATTAGTATTGCAGTATATTGTGCAAGCGATCTAACGATCGCTGCTTGAAGTCCCCTAGTGGGAGTAATAAAAAAAAAAAAAAGTAAATTAAAAGTTCAAAAAACCCCTCTTTTCCCATTTCCCCCCCCCCCCTAGAGCATAGTAAAAAAATAAATAAACATAATTGGTATCGCCGCGTCCGTAAAAGTCTGAACTATTACAATATATCATTATTTAACCCGCACGGTGAACGGCGTAAAAAAAAATTATTGTAAACGCCAGAATCTCTATTTTTGGTCACCTCAACCCCTACAAAAATGAAATAAAAAGTGATAAAACCGTCGCATGTACACCAAAATGGTATTTTTAAAAACGACAACTTATCCCGCAAAAAAGAAGCCCTCACGCCGCTTAATCGACGGGAAAATAAAAAAGTTATGGTTCTCGGAATTTGGCGACACAAAATAAATTAATCGTATTGACCCGCAGAATAAAGGTAACAGGTTGTTTTAATTGCAGTGAATGCCGTAAAAACGGCGCGCAAAAAACATGGAGGAATCACTGTTTTTTTCATTTTCTACCCCAATTTTTTCCCTGTTTCCTAGTACATTATATGGCACAATAAATGGCGCTACGAAAAACTACAACTCGTCCCGCACAAATCAACCCCTCATAGGAATATATAGACAGAGAAATAAAGACGTTATGGCTTTTGGAATGTGTGGAGGAAAAAACGAAAATTAAAATCTGAAAAAGGGCTGTGGCGGGAAGGGGTTAAAACTGTTATTACAGCGAATAGGAAAATTGGGATTAAATCTAGTAAATGATATTAATCTAGCAGTGCCCTTTGTTGTACTGCCATGTTATGTCTCTGGATTGGAAAGTTTCCTTACCAGCAGACAGCAGAGCTTTACCACCCCTCACATTCTGCCCACCTAGGGTTAAAGCACCGACCCTGCTGCCCAGATGTTGTAATGTGACCAATCAGGGAGAAGTCAGGAGGAGTTTGCATGTTCATATCTCTGTGGCATAGAAAACTCAGCTGTCCCTGGAACTGCAGTTCTCTCCTGTACACGTCTCCTGGACCTCGTACCTTCCTGCACCCCTAATCATTGCACCCCATAATCACACCACCCCATCATTACTGCACCCCCAATCGCTTCATACCCTTACCACTGCACCCTCTAATCACTACACCCCTGTTCATTTCACATATTAATATTTCCCCTCCTGACAATTGCAGCCCTGGATTTTAATCTCGGGAGCCTGCAGTTTGCTATTATGAGGAGTCATCTCTGTGCATAGAGCCAGGTATGGTGCCAGTGCTGGTGTGTGATGTGTGTAGCTGCTGGGGTGCCTCCTGCTCTATTTATACAGTAACCACTCTCCTGGGGTGCCCTATTCTCCATTACGACAGTCACCCATCTCGTGGGGTGTCCTAATATCTAATACTACAGTAACCCTCTCCTGGGGTGCCCTATTCTCCATTACTACAGTAACCCTCTCCTGGGGTTCCCTATTCTCTATTACTACAGTAACCCTCTCCTGGGGTGCTCTATTCTCCATTACTACAGTAACCCCTCTCCTGGGGTGCCCTATTCTCTATTACTACAGTAATCCCTCTCCTGGGGTGCCCTATTCTCTATTACTACAGTTACTCATCTCCTGGGGCGCCCTATTCTCTATTACTACAGTAATCCCTCTCCTGGGGTGCCCTATTCTCTATTACTACAGTTACTCATCTCCTGGGGTGCCCTATTCTCTATTACTACAGTACTCCCTCTCCTGGGGTGCCCTATTCTCTATTACAACAGTAACTCATCTCCTGGGGTGCCCTATTCTCAGTACTCCCTCTCCTGGGGTGCCCTATTCTCCATTACTACAGTAACCCTCTCCTGGGGTGCCCTATTCTCCATTACTACAGTAACCCCTCTCCTGGGGTGCCCTATTCTCTATTACTACAGTAATCCCTCTCCTGGGGTGCCCTATTCTCTATTACAGCAGTAACTCATCTCCTGGGGTGCCCTATTTTCTATTACTACAGTACTACCTCTCCTGGGGTGTCCTAATATCTAATACTACAGTAACCCTCTCCTGCGGTGCCCGATTCTCCATTACTACAGTAACCCCTCTCCTGGGGTGCCCTATTCTCTATTACTACAGTTACTCATCTCCTGGGGTGCCCTATTCTCTATTACTACAGTACTCCCTCTCCTGGGGTGCCCTATTCTCTATTACAACAGTAACTCATCTCCTGGGGTGCCCTATTCTCAGTACTCCCTCTCCTGGGGTGCCCTATTCTCTATTACTACAGTTACTCATCTCCTGGGTTGCCCTATTCTCTATTACTACAGTACTCCCTCTACTGGGGTGCCCTATTCTCTATTACAGCAGTAACTCTTCTCCTGGGGTGCCCTATTCTCTATTACTACAGTTACTCATCTCCTGGGTTGCCCTATTCTCTATTACTACAGTACTCCCTCTACTGGGGTGCCCTATTCTCTATTACAGCAGTAACTCTTCTCCTGGGGTGCCCTATTCTCTATTACTTCAGTACTCCCTCTCCTGGGGTGTATTTTGCTCTGTAACTACAGTAATTCCTCTGCTGGGGCGCCCTATTCTCTATTACTACAGTAATCCCTCTCCTCGGGTGCCCTATTCTCTATTACTACAGTTACTCATCTCCTGGGGTGCCCTATTCTCTATTACTACAGTACTCCCTCTCCTGGGGTGCCCTATTCTCTATTACTACAGTACTCCCTCTCCTGGGGTGCCCTATTCTCTATTACAACAGTAACTCATCTCCTGGGGTGCCCTATTCTCAGTACTCCCTCTCCTGGGGTGCCCTATTCTCTATTACTACAGTTACTCATCTCCTGGGTTGCCCTATTCTCTATTACTACAGTTACTCATCTCCTGGGTTGCCCTATTCTCTATTACTACAGTACTCCCTCTCCTGGGGTGCCCTATTCTCTATTACTACAGTACTCCCTCTCCTGGGGTGTATTTTGCTCTGTAACTACAGTAATTCCTCTGCTGGGGCGCCCTATTCTCTATTACTACAGTAATCCCTCTCCTGGGGTGCCCTATTCTCTATTACAACAGTAACTCATCTCCTGGGGTGCCCTATTATCTATTACTACAGTACTCCCTCTCCTGGGGTGCCCTATTCTCTATTACAACAGTAACTCATCTCCTGGGGTGCCCTATTCTCAGTACTCCCTCTCCTGGGGTGCCCTATTCTCTATTACTACAGTTACTCATCTCCTGGGTTGCCCTATTCTCTATTACTACAGTTACTCATCTCCTGGGTTGCCCTATTCTCTATTACTACAGTACTCCCTCTCCTGGGGTGCCCTATTCTCTATTACTACAGTACTCCCTCTCCTGGGGTGTATTTTGCTCTGTAACTACAGTAATTCCTCTGCTGGGGCGCCCTATTCTCTATTACTACAGTAATCCCTCTCCTGGCGTGCCCTATTCTCTATTACAACAGTAACTCATCTCCTGGGGTGCCCTATTATCTATTACTACAGTACTCCCTCTCCTGGGGTGTATTTTGCTCTGTAACTACAGTAATTCCTCTGCTGGGGCGCCCTATTCTCTATTACTACAGTAATCCCTCTCCTCGGGTGCCCTATTCTCTATTACTACAGTTACTCATCTCCTGGGGTGCCCTATTCTCTATTACTACAGTACTCCCTCTCCTGGGGTGCCCTATTCTCTATTACTACAGTTACTCATCTCCTGGGGTGCCCTATTCTCTATTACTACAGTACTCCCTCTCCTGGGGTGCCCTATTCTCTATTACTACAGTTACTCATCTCCTGGGGTGACCTATTCTCTATTACTACAGTACTCCCTCTCCTGGGGTGCCCTATTCTCTATTACTACAGTACTCCCTCTCCTGGGGTTTTTTTTGGTCTGTAACTACAGTAATTCCTCTGCTGGGGCGCCCTATTCTCTATTACTACAGTAATCCCTCTCCTGGGGTGCCCTATTCTCTATTACAACAGTAACTCATCTCCTGGGGTGCCCTATTATCTATTACTACAGTACTCCCTCTCCTGGGGTGTATTTTGCTCTGTAACTACAGTAATCCCTCTCCTGGGGTGCCCTATTCTCTATTACTACAGTTACTCATCTCCTGGGGTGCCCTATTCTCTATTACTACAGTACTCCCTCTCCTGGGGTGCCCTATTCTCTATTACAACAGTAACTCATCTCCTGGGGTGCCCTATTCTCAGTACTCCCTCTCCTGGGGTGCCCTATTCTCTATTACTACAGTTACTCATCTCCTGGGTTGCCCTATTCTCTATTACTACAGTTACTCATCTCCTGGGTTGCCCTATTCTCTATTACTACAGTAATCCCTCTCCTCGGGTGCCCTATTCTCTATTACTACAGTTACTCATCTCCTGGGGTGCCCTATTCTCTATTACTACAGTACTCCCTCTCCTGGGGTGCCCTATTCTCTATTACTACAGTTACTCATCTCCTGGGGTGCCCTATTCTCTATTACTACAGTACTCCCTCTCCTGGGGTGCCCTATTCTCTATTACTACAGTTACTCATCTCCTGGGGTGACCTATTCTCTATTACTACAGTACTCCCTCTCCTGGGGTGCCCTATTCTCTATTACTACAGTACTCCCTCTCCTGGGGTTTTTTTTGGTCTGTAACTACAGTAATTCCTCTGCTGGGGCGCCCTATTCTCTATTACTACAGTAATCCCTCTCCTGGGGTGCCCTATTCTCTATTACAACAGTAACTCATCTCCTGGGGTGCCCTATTATCTATTACTACAGTACTCCCTCTCCTGGGGTGTATTTTGCTCTGTAACTACAGTAATCCCTCTCCTGGGGTGCCCTATTCTCTATTACTACAGTTACTCATCTCCTGGGGTGCCCTATTCTCTATTACTACAGTACTCCCTCTCCTGGGGTGCCCTATTCTCTATTACAACAGTAACTCATCTCCTGGGGTGCCCTATTCTCAGTACTCCCTCTCCTGGGGTGCCCTATTCTCTATTACAACAGTAACTCATCTCCTGGGTTGCCCTATTCTCTATTACTACAGTTACTCATCTCCAGGGTTGCCCTATTCTCTATTACTACAGTACTCCCTCTCCTGGGGTGCCCTATTCTCTATTACTACAGTACTCCCTCTCCTGGGGTGTATTTTGCTCTGTAACTACAGTAATTCCTCTGCTGGGGCGCCCTATTCTCTATTACTACAGTAATCCCTCTCCTGGGGTGCCCTATTCTCTATTACAACAGTAACTCATCTCCTGGGGTGCCCTATTATCTATTACTACAGTACTCCCTCTCCTGGGGTGCCCTATTCTCTATTACAACAGTAACTCATCTCCTGGGGTGCCCTATTCTCAGTACTCCCTCTCCTGGGGTGCCCTATTCTCTATTACTACAGTTACTCATCTCCTGGGTTGCCCTATTCTCTATTACTACAGTTACTCATCTCCTGGGTTGCCCTATTCTCTATTACTACAGTACTCCCTCTCCTGGGGTGCCCTATTCTCTATTACTACAGTACTCCCTCTCCTGGGTTGTATTTTGCTCTGTAACTACAGTAATTCCTCTGCTGGGGCGCCCTATTCTCTATTACTACAGTAATCCCTCTCCTGTCGTGCCCTATTCTCTATTACAACAGTAACTCATCTCCTGGGGTGCCCTATTATCTATTACTACAGTACTCCCTCTCCTGGGGTGTATTTTGCTCTGTAACTACAGTAATTCCTCTGCTGGGGCGCCCTATTCTCTATTACTACAGTAATCCCTCTCCTGGGGTGCCCTATTCTCTATTACTACAGTACTCCCTCTCCTGGGGTGCCCTATGCTCCCCTCCAATGTTTCTTTAGTTTGAAGGTATTGAGGGTCTTGTTGTGGTTCTGACAGGAAGATCCTTATGTAACCTATGAGGCTGCAGCCCGGACATCTTTATATATCTCCGGGAGACGGCGGTTTGACCTTTTTAGCGCTTCTTTGTCCAAACCTCAGATCCTAAATTTAGATTGTGCGCTGTAAACTATCTGCTGTTTATACAGGAGCTGCGGGGGGGGGGGGGGATATCCTCTATCTGGCCCTGAAAGCAGGAAATATCAGGACAGGGTGGCCCTAAACACAGGACTCGGCCCCATTATATGACACGTGACTCGCCGCCTATGGATATGTGTCCGGAAATGTCGCCATTTGTCGGCTTCAGGAAAGTGAGAAAGTTACAAGTTGGAAGCCTAATTATTGTTATTACATAATGATCCATAAACCTGTAATCTGTCTCCTCCTCGTTTGTTGTTCAGGTGACTACAATCTATTGCTCTCTGCTATCTGCCATTTCAGGATTGGGAGAGGATAACTTTAGTGCAGAACCCTCACATGATCTCTACTTTATATCACATATGAGACACTTGCATCATGTGTGACTGATATCAGCCGCTCCTCTTATATCACTCCAGCACTATTATATCCTCCAGAGACATTACATCATATGTGACTGATATCAGCCGCTCCTCTTATAACACTCCAGTACTATTATATCCTCCAGAGACATTACATCATATGTGACTGATATCAGCCGCTCCTCTTATATCACTCCAGCACTATTATATCCTCCAGAGACATTACATCATATGTGTGACTGATATCAGCCGCTCCTCTTATATCACTCCAGTACTATTATATCCTCCAGAGACATTACATCATATGTGTGACTGATATCAGCCGCTCCTCTTATATCACTCCAGTACTATTATATCCTCCAGAGACATTACATCATATGTGTGACTGATATCAGCCGCTCCTCTTATATCACTCCAGTACTATTATATCCTCCAGAGACATTACATCATATGTGTGACTGATATCAGCCGCACCTCTTATATCACTCCAGCACTATTATATCCTCCAGAGACATTACATCATATGTGTGACTGATATCAGCCGCTCCTCTTATATCACTCCAGTACTATTATACCCTCCAGAGACATTACATCATATGTGTGACTGATATCAGCCGCTCCTCTTATATCACTCCAGCACTATTATATCCTCCAGAGACATTACATCATATGTGACTGATATCAGCCGCTCCTCTTATATCACTCCAGTACTATTATATCCTCCAGAGACATTACATCATATGTGACTGATATCAGCCGCTCCTCTTATATCACTCCAGCACTATTATATCCTCCAGAGACATTACATCATATGTGACTGATATCAGCCGCTCCTCTTATAACACTCCAGTACTATTATATCCTCCAGAGACATTACATCATATGTGACTGATATCAGCCGCTCCTCTTATATCACTCCAGCACTATTATATCCTCCAGAGACATTACATCATATGTGTGACTGATATCAGCCGCTCCTCTTATATCACTCCAGTACTATTATATCCTCCAGAGACATTACATCATATATGTGTGACTGATATCAGCCGCACCTCTTATATCACTCCAGCACTATTATATCCTCCAGAGACATTACATCATATGTGTGACTGATATCAGCCGCTCCTCTTATATCACTCCAGCACTATTATATCCTCCAGAGACATTACATCATATGTGACTGATATCAGCCGCTCCTCTTATAACACTCCAGTATTATTATATCCTCCAGAGACATTACATCATATGTGTGACTGATATCAGCCGCTCCTCTTATAATACTCCAGTATTATTATATCCTCCAGAGACATTACATCATATGTGTGACTGATATCAGCCGCTCCTCTTATAATACTCCAGTACTATTATATCCTCCAGAGACATTAAATCATATGTGTGACTGATATCAGCCGCTCCTCTTATATCACTCCAGTACTATTATATGCTCCAGAGACATTACATCATATGTGTGACTGATATCAGCCGCTCCTCTTATATCACTCCAGTACTATTATATGCTCCAGAGACATTACATCATATGTGTGACTGATATCAGCCGCTCCTCTTATATCACTCCAGCACTATTATATCCCCCAGAGATATTACATCATATGTGTGACTGATATCAGCCGCTCCTCTTATATCACTCCAGTACTATTATATCCTCCAGACATTACATCATGTGTGACTGATATCAGCCGCACCTCTTATAACACTCCAGCACTATTATATCCTCCAGAGACATTACATCATATGTGTGACTGATATCAGCCGCTCCTCTTACAACACTCCAGTACTATTATATCCTCCAGAGACATTACATCATATGTGCGACTGATATCAGCCGCTCCTCTTATATCACTCCAGTACTATTATATCCTCCAGAGACATTACATCATATGTGTGACTGATATCAGCCGCTCCTCTTCTATCACTCCAGCACTATTATAAGCTCCAGAGACATTACATCATATGTTACTGATATCAGCCGCTCCTCTTATATCACTCCAGCACTATTATATCCTCCAGAGACATTACATCATATGTGACTGATATCAGCCGCTCCTCTTATATCACTCCAGTACTATTATATCCTCCAGAGACATTACATCATATGTGTGACTGATATCAGCCGCTCCTCTAACACTCCAGTACTATTATATCCTCCAGAGACATTACATTATATGTGTGACTGATATCAGCCGCTCCTCTTATATCACTCCAGTACTATTATATCCTCCAGACATTACATCATATATGTGACTGATAACAGCCGCTCCTCTTATAACACTCCAGCACTATTATATCCTCCAGACATTACATCATGTGTGACTGATATCAGCCGCACCTCTTATAACACTCCAGCACTATTATATCCTCCAGAGACATTACATCATATGTGTGACTGATATCAGCCGCTCCTCTTACAACACTCCAGTACTATTATATCCTCCAGAGACATTACATCATATGTGCGACTGATATCAGCCGCTCCTCTTATATCACTCCAGTACTATTATATCCTCCAGAGACATTACATCATATGTGTGACTGATATCAGCCGCTCCTCTTATAACACTCCAGCACTATTATATCCTCCAGAGACATTACATCATATGTGACTGATATCAGCCGCTCCTCTTATAACACTCCAGTACTATTATATCCTCCAGAGACATTACATCATATATGTGACTGATATCAGCCGCTCCTCTTATAGCACTCCAGCACTATTATATCCTCCAGAGACATTACATCATATGTGTGACTGATATCAGCCGCTCCTCTTATAACACTCCAGTACTATTATATCCTCCAGAGACATTACATCATATGTGAATGATATCAGCCGCTCCTCTTATAACACTCCAGCACTATTATATCCTCCAGAGACATTACATCATATGTGACTGATATCAGCCGCTCCTCTTATAACACTCCAGTACTATTATATCTTCCAGAGACATTACATCATATGTGACTGATATCAGCCGCTCCTCTTATAACACTCCAGCACTATTATATCCTCCAGAGACATTACATCATATGTGACTGATATCAGCCGCTCCTCTTATATCACTCCAGTATTATTATATCCTCCAGAGACATTACATCATATGTGACTGATATCAGCCGCTCCTCTTATAACACTCCAGTACTATTATATCCTCCAGAGACATTACATCATATGTGTGACTGATATCAGCCGCTCCTCTTATATCACTCCAGTACTATTATATCCTCCAGAGACATTACATCATATGTTACTGATATCAGCCGCCCCTCTTATAACACTCCAGTACTATTATATCTTCCAGAGACATTACATCATATGTGACTGATATCAGCAGCTCCTCTTATATCACTCCAGCACTATTATATCCTCCAGAGACATTACATCATATGTGTGACTGATATCAGCCGCTCCTCTTATATCACTCCAGCACTATTATATCCTCCAGAGACATGACATCATATGTGACTGATATCAGCCGCTCCTCTTATAACACTCCAGCACTATTATATCCTCCAGAGACATTACATCATATGTGTGACTGATATCAGCCGCTCCTCTTATATCACTCCAGTACTATTATATCCTCCAGAGACATTACATCATATGTGACTGATATCAGCCGCTCCTCTTATATCACTCCAGCACTATTATATCCTCCAGAGACATTACATCATATGTGACTGATATCAGCCGCTCCTCTTATATCACTCCAGTACTATTATATCCTCCAGAGACATTACATCCTATGTGTGACTGATATCAGCCGCTCCTCTTATAACGCTCCAGTACTATTATATCCTCCAGAGACATTACATCATATGTGTGACTGATATCAGCCGCTCCTCTTATAACACTCCAGCACTATTATATCCTCCAGAGACATTACATCATATGTGACTGATATCAGCCGCTCCTCTTATATCACTCCAGTACTATTATATCTTCCAGAGACATTACATCATATGTGACTGATATCAGCCGCTCCTCTTCTATCACTCCAGCACTATTATATCCTCCAGAGACATTACATCATATGTGACTGATATCAGCCGCTCCTCTTATAACACTCCAGCACTATTATATCCTCCAGACATTACATCATATGTGTGACTGATATCAGCCGCTCCTCTTATAACACTCCAGGACTATTATATCCTCCAGAGACATTAAATCATATGTGTGACTGATATCAGCCGCTCCTCTTCTATCACTCCAGTACTATTATATCCTCCAGAGACATTACATCATATGTGACTGATATCAGCAGCTCCTCTTATATCACTCCAGTACTATTATATCCTCCAGAGACATTACATCATATGTGACTGATATCAGCCACTCCTCTTATATCACTCCAGTACTATTATATCCTCCAGAGACATTACATCATATGTGTGACTGATATCAGCCGCTCCTCTTATATCACTCCAGCACTATTATAAGCTCCAGAGACATTACATCATATGTTACTGATATCAGCCGCTCCTCTTATATCACTCCAGCACTATTATATCCTCCAGAGACATTACATCATATGTGTGACTGATATCAGCCGCTCCTCTAACACTCCAGTACTATTATATCCTCCAGAGACATTACATTATATGTGTGACTGATATCAGCCGCTCCTCTTATATCACTCCAGTACTATTATATCCTCCAGACATTACATCATATATGTGACTGATAACAGCCGCTCCTCTTATAACACTCCAGCACTATTATATCCTCCAGACATTACATCATGTGTGACTGATATCAGCCGCACCTCTTATAACACTCCAGCACTATTATATCCTCCAGAGACATTACATCATATGTGTGACTGATATCAGCCGCTCCTCTTATAACACTCCAGTACTATTATATCCTCCAGAGACATTACATCATATGTGCGACTGATATCAGCCGCTCCTCTTATAGCACTCCAGCACTATTATATCCTCCAGAGACATTACATCATATGTGTGACTGATATCAGCCGCTCCTCTTATAACACTCCAGTACTATTATATCCTCCAGAGACATTACATCATATGTGAATGATATCAGCCGCTCCTCTTATAACACTCCAGCACTATTATATCCTCCAGAGACATTACATCATATGTGACTGATATCAGCCGCTCCTCTTATAACACTCCAGTACTATTATATCTTCCAGAGACATTACATCATATGTGACTGATATCAGCCGCTCCTCTTATAACACTCCAGCACTATTATATCCTCCAGAGACAATACATCATGTGTGACTGATATCAGCCGCTCCTCATATCACTCCAGTACTATTATATCCTCCAGAGACATTACATCATATGTGTGACTGATATCAGCCGCTCCTCTTATAACACTCCAGCACTATTCTATCCTCCAGAGACATTACATCATATGTGTGACTGATATCAGCCGCTCCTCTTATATCACTCCAGTACTATTATATCCTCCAGAGACATTACATCATATATGACTGATATCAGCCGCTCCTCTTATATCACTCCAGTACTATTATATCCTCCAGAGACATTACATCATATATGACTGATATCAGCCACTCCTCTTTTAACACTCCAGTACTATTATATCCTCCAGAGACATTACATCATATGTGACTGATATCAGCCGCTCCTCTTATATCACTCCAGCACTATTATATCCTCCAGAGACATTACATCATATGTGTGACTGATATCAGCCGCTCCTCTTATAACACTCCAGTACTATTATATCCTCCAGAGACATTACATCATATGTGACTGATATCAGCCGCTCCTCTTATATCACTCCAGTACTATTATATCCTCCAGAGACATTACATCATATGTGACTGATATCAGCCGCTCCTCTTATATCACTCCAGTACTATTATATCCTCCAGAGACATTACATCATATATGTGACTGATATCAGCCGCTCCTCTTATATCACTCCAGTACTATTATATCCTCCAGAGACATTACATCATATGTGACTGATATCAGCCGCTCCTCTTATATCACTCCAGTACTATTATATCCTCCAGAGACATTACATCATATGTGACTGATATCAGCCGCTCCTCTTATATCACTCCAGTACTATTATATCCTCCAGAGACATTACATCATATGTGACTGATATCAGCCGCTCCTCTTATATCACTCCAGTACTATTATATCCTCCAGAGACATTACATCATATGTGTGACTGATATCAGCCGCTCCTCTTATAACACTCCAGCACTATTATATCCTCCAGAGACATTACATCATATGTGACTGATATCAGCCGCTCCTCTTATATCACTCCAGCACTATTATATCCTCCAGAGACATTACATCATATGTGTGACTGATATCAGCCGCTCCTCTTATATCACTCCAGCACTATTATATCCTCCAGAGACATTACATAATATGTGACCGATATCAGCCGCTCCTCTTATATCACTCCAGTACTATTATATCCTCCAGAGACATTACATCATATGTGTGACTGATATCAGCCGCTCCTCTTATATCACTCCAGTACTATTATATCCTCCAGAGACATTACATCATATGTGTGACTGATATCAGCCGCTCCTCTTATAACACTCCAGCACTATTCTATCCTCCAGAGACATTACATCATATGTGTGACTGATATCAGCCGCTCCTCTTATATCACTCCAGTACTATTATATCCTCCAGAGACATTACATCATATATGACTGATATCAGCCGCTCCTCTTATATCACTCCAGTACTATTATATCCTCCAGAGACATTACATCATATATGACTGATATCAGCCACTCCTCTTTTAACACTCCAGTACTATTATATCCTCCAGAGACATTACATCATATGTGACTGATATCAGCCGCTCCTCTTATATCACTCCAGCACTATTATATCCTCCAGAGACATTACATCATATGTGTGACTGATATCAGCCGCTCCTCTTATAACACTCCAGTACTATTATATCCTCCAGAGACATTACATCATATGTGACTGATATCAGCCGCTCCTCTTATATCACTCCAGTACTATTATATCCTCCAGAGACATTACATCATATGTGACTGATATCAGCCGCTCCTCTTATATCACTCCAGTACTATTATATCCTCCAGAGACATTACATCATATATGTGACTGATATCAGCCGCTCCTCTTATATCACTCCAGTACTATTATATCCTCCAGAGACATTACATCATATGTGACTGATATCAGCCGCTCCTCTTATATCACTCCAGTACTATTATATCCTCCAGAGACATTACATCATATGTGACTGATATCAGCCGCTCCTCTTATATCACTCCAGTACTATTATATCCTCCAGAGACATTACATCATATGTGACTGATATCAGCCGCTCCTCTTATATCACTCCAGTACTATTATATCCTCCAGAGACATTACATCATATGTGTGACTGATATCAGCCGCTCCTCTTATAACACTCCAGTACTATTATAAGCTTTGGACTGTAGGACATTTCAGCCAAAACATACTATAATTATGAGCTTATTATGCTTTAGTAATGGGGGGCCGCTCAGGATCCCCTTCTAGTAATGGCAATAGATTTAGTGGTTCTTACTCTATATGTCTGTACTGGCACTGGATTGCCTATGGACTGGCTGTTATGCTTTGTTTTCAGTTATAAACGTGCATTGTGTAGTGATAGGCATGCACTCTACTGCACCAGTCCTAGAATACGCTATGGGGCCCCTTTACTCTGTTTGGGCCCCTGAATAATGGACCTACTTGGGAATGTTTTTGCAGTCATAGAAGATTCTGCTGCAGGGAACACTTTTCCTCCTGTTATGATACTGTCATTATTCCGCCTCCTCGCCCTGATTTCAGGATAATAAACAGTTACCCGTCATGTGGGCACTTGTCGGATCTGATCACCATACGTGTGCTCAGGATGTGGCAGGTGAGTCACAGCAGAGGGGCTAAATATGACGCCAGGACTGGCACGCCTGGGCACAGATCCTCTTCCTACGGGTGAAACGACAGCACTGGATCTGTACACTGAGAACTCTTATGTGCTGGACATTGCACTGGTGGGGAAGGGGGTGAAATAGTCTATAGAGCGTCTACAGAAAACAGTCAAAGTTTTGCGTCCGTCGTGGCATGACCACTAAGGGCACCTGTCGCCCCAAAGTCTGACGCCCACATCCAGCCGACGCAGTTTACACCTGGAGCCCAATTCTTTATATTTAATTCTATTTCTTTTGCTTTTTCGCTTTATTGATTTCTTTTGGTGCAGTCCTTTATTGTGAACTGGATGACCGCTCCATATGCAGAGACTGGTCACGGCGGCTGCCCTGGAGATGATGGCGACGTCGCCGGCCTCATAGTGGTGGGAGGTTTTCCTTTACACGCCGTCGAGGACGCAGGTCGGGAGCGGAGCCTTACTGAGAAATTCTGTTCTCTAGGCAAGAACAGCAACAATTGAGCATCGTGGACCCAGAGTGTGGACTAAAAACCGATCGTCACCTGACACTTTCCACGCCGTATCGGTCAGACGCCAACAATGTGTGGATTTCAATTATTGATTCACCCACAGGACAATATGGAGGGACCGAGTCACCAAATATCCAGTCAATGCACCGAATGTATCCTAAGGGCGAGTACACGCGATATTAGTAGTGACGAGACGACCGTCCCAGCTACGAGGTTTTTTTCTGGGGTCAGCGGTCTCCTTACCCTCAACTTCTTCCAACACAAAAGGGGTTAATGATGCCACCCCGGAATCTGCCCTGGAGCTCAGTCAATTTTTATTTAGAGGCAGGATGAAAGATGTTTTGATTTGCGAGGTCGCGTTGCATGTGTGAAGCCGGCTCCATGGATACCGATTTCACTGGGATCGAGGCAAATAAAGAAATGTGTGCAAATCATTGAAGTATCTGTATCTGTGTGTAATTCTCAGTATCTGTACTAGAGGAAATCATGGACAGAACCGGAAATGTGCCAACTTTTGGGACCCATCCTCGTATGCCCTGCCCTCAGCCGGGGTCTAGTCTGGTTTTTCCTGCCCTCAGCCGGGGTCTAGTCTGGTATATCCTGCCTGCAGCCGGGGTCTAGTCTGGTGTATCCTGCCCGCAGCCGGGGTCTAGTCTGGTGTATCCTGCCCGCAGCCGGGGTCTAGTCTGGTTTATCCTGCCCGCAGCCAGGGTCTAGTCTGGTATATCCTGCCCTCAGCCGGGGTCTAGTCTGGTATATCCTGCCCGCAGCCGGGGTCTAGTCTGGTATATCCTGCCCGCAGCCGAGGTCTAGTCTGGTTTATCCTGCCCGCAGCCAGGGTCTAGTCTGGTATATCCTGCCCTCAGCCGGGGTCTAGTCTGGTATATCCTGCCCTCAGTCCCGAGCTCAGTCTGGTATATCCTGCCCGCAGCCAGGGTCTAGTCTGGTATATCCTGCCTGCAGCCGGGGTCTAGTCTGGTATATCCTGCCTGCAGCCGGGGTCTAGTCTGGTATATCCTGCCTGCAGCCGGGGTCTAGTCTGGTATATCCTGCCCGCAGCCGGGGTCTAGTCTGGTATATCCTGCCTGCAGCCGGGGTCTAGTCTGGTATATGTTGCCCGCAGCCGGGGTCTAGTCTGGTATATCTTGCCCGCAGCCGGGGTCTAGTCTGGTATATCCTGCCCGCAGTCCCGAGCTCAGTCTGGTATATCCTGCCCGCAGCCAGGGTCTAGTCTGGTATCTCCTGCCTGCAGCCGGGGTCTAGTCTGGTATATCTTGCCCGCAGCTGGGGTCTAGTCTGGTATATCCTGCCTGCAGCCGGGGTCTAGTCTGGTATATCCTGCCTGCAGCCGGGGTCTAGTCTGGTATCTCCTGCCTGCAGCCGGGGTCTAGTCTGGTATATCCTGCCTGCAGCCGGGGTCTAGTCTGGTATATCTTGCCCGCAGCTGGGGTCTAGTCTGGTATATGTTGTACTGTAGACACTCTCTTCATGTAAGCTGATGAAACTAGACACGTCACAAGATGACGACAATGGGTGCGACTCAAACACTTGCGATAAAGTTGTAGTAATGATTATGTGATTATTACTGATTGATCTGATCTTCACCGATACATTGTACCAAGCGCACGAGCTGTGTCAGATTGCACTGGATCAGGACAGGTTTTCAGCTACTGGATGTAAACAATGAAGGTTTCCATTCACTAACCGCGCGGAAGTCTAAAAAATGGTCTGAAATAGAAACACAACGTCTATTAGAAGATTCCAGAACTTTTCATTAAATCAGAACACTGGACACCGGCCCTTTTAAGTTTCCCTGATAAGTGACTATGGGCAGGGGGCATGTAATCCTCTTGAGCAGTGGCATTCATACATATATTGGCCCCGCAGTTGGGTTGTGGCTCAATAGTCCCCTTCTCTTTGCGGCCCCACCTTTCCATACATGTTGAACCCTACACAGGACTCCTCGTCTCTACAGACACTACAATGCTAAGAAATAAAGGAGGCACCAGCCTGAGGGACAGGGAAATGCTCAGCAGCCCAGATGATTTGCAGCGCCCAGTTTTGGGGGTCATCTGGGGGAGCCCTGTCCTGTAGTGTTATAGCAGTATATCCATGCAGTAAGAGGACACCCCCTCCCCTCAGCAGCACACGCTCACTATGAGGTGGAGATCTATCTACTGAACGCCCACACATATCAAGTCCCAGTTATCTCACACCCCACATCCACTCAGCTGTCATCACGACACATGAAAACTGTGTATTCCCTGAATAGCGGCCCACGTAGCGACGAAGCAGGTAAGAAGGTCCTACAGACACGCGGGGTTAACAAGAGAGTATACTAGAGATCTGCAGAGCATTGCTCTGTCCCCTCCACCTCCTGACAGGTGCATATTTATACATTTATGTCACTTATATAGCACCAACATATTCCGCAGTGCTGTACAAAGATTATTGCTTCTGGATCAGACTTGGGGGTGGGCAGCGTTTTCTTCAGCCGCCTGACCAGAGACAACCTGAGCGCAATCATCCAAGAAACCAGAAAACTGGAGAGATGAGAGATTTACAGGAGCGACACCTCACTGCACACAGTTCTGCCCTATGTATGGACACTGCACAGTACCACTTCTGTCCTGTATACTGGGTGTAATTCTCAGTATCTGTATTATTCTGTATGTATGGACACTGCACAGTACCACTTCTCCTGTCCTGTATACTGGGGGTAATTCTCAGTATCTGTATTATTCTGTATGTATAGACACTGCACAGTACCACTTCTCCTGTCCTGTATACTGGGGGTAATTCTCAGTATCTGTATTATTCTGTATATATAGACACTGCACAGTACCACTTCTGTCCTGTATACTGGGTGTAAATCTCAGTATCTGTGTATATATATATATATATATATATATATATATATATATACACTGCACAGTACCGCTTCTCCTGTCCTGTATACTGGGTGTAATTCTCAGTATCTGTATTATTCTGTATATATAGACACTGCACAGTACCGCTTCTCCTGTCCTGTATACTGGGTGTAATTCTCAGTATCTGTATTATTCTGTATATATATACACTGCACAGTACCACTTCTCCTGTCCTGTATACTGGGTGTAATTCTCAGTATCTGTATTATTCTGTATATATATACACTGCACAGTACCGCTTCTCCTGTCCTGTATACTGGGTGTAATTCTCAGTATCTGTATTATTCTGTATATATATATATATATATATGCACTGCACAGTACCACTTCTCCTGTCCTGTATACTGGGTGTAATTCTCAGTATCTGTATTATTCTGTATATATATACACTGCACAGTACCGCTTCTCCTGTCCTGTATACTGGGTGTAATTCTCAGTATCTGTATTATTCTGTATATACACACCGCACAGTACCACTTCTCCTGTCCTGTATACTGGGTGTAATTCTCAGTATCTGTATTATTCTGTATATATATACACTGCACAGTACCACTTCTCCTGTCCTGTATACTGGGTGTAATTCTCAGTATCTGTATTATTCTGTATATATATACACTGCACAGTACCACTTCTCCTGTCCTGTATACTGGGTGTAATTCTCAGTATCTGTATTATTCTGTATATATATATATATACACTGCACAGTACCACTTCTCCTGTCCTGTATACTGGGTGTAATTCTCAGTATCTGTATTATTCTGTATATATATATATATATACACTGCACAGTACCACTTCTCCTGTCCTGTATACTGGGTGTAATTCTCAGTATCTGTATTATTCTGTATATATATATATATATATATATATATATATACACTGCACAGTACCACTTCTCCTGTCCTGTATACTGGGTGTAATTCTCAGTATCTGTATTATTCTGTATATATATACACTGCACAGTACCACTTCTCCTGTCCTGTATACTGGGTGTAATTCTCAGTATCTGTATTATTCTGTATATACACACCGCACAGTACCACTTCTCCTGTCCTGTATACTGGGTGTAATTCTCAGTATCTGTATTATTCTGTATATATATATATATATATATATATATATATATATATACACTGCACAGTACCACTTCTCCTGTCCTGTATACTGGGTGTAATTCTCAGTATCTGTATTATTCTGTATATATGGACACTGCACAGTACCAGTTCTCCTGTCCTGTATACTGGGTGTAATTCTCAGTATCTGTATTATTCTGTATATATGGATACTGCACAGTATCACTTCTCCTGTCCTGTATACTGGGTGTAATTCTCAGTATCTGTATTATTCTGTATATATACACTGCACAGTACTACTTCTCCTGTCCTGTATACTGGGTGTAATTCTCAGTATCTGTATTATTCTGTATATATATACACTGCACAGTACCACTTCTCCTGTGCTGTATACTGGGTGTAATTCTCAGTATCTGTATTATTCTGTATATATGGACACTGCACAGTACTACTTCTCCTGTCCTGTATACTGGGTGTAACTCTCAGTATGTGTATTATTCTGTATATATATACACTGCACAGCACCACTTCTCCTGTCCTGTATACTGGGTGTAATTCTCGGTATCTGTATTATTCTGTATATATGGGCACTGCACAGTACTACTTCTCATCTTTTTTAATAAATGTTAACAAACATACACATGCAATAAATCCGCACATACAATACACGGGTCAAAAACCAACACCAAATGAACAAGTTATAAACACATTATCAATCTCGGCCGCCTCCTCTCTGGTCCAGATCACATTCCTACCAGCACTCAGTCTTCTGTATTATAACTCACATCATCCACACATCACTCATCATCCACACGTCACTCACATCAGTATAAATACAAATACACAAAACTCATAGTCACAAATCAATCCAGACGCCTCAAAAGGAACAAAATCAGTAACAGTCTAAAAAATAAATAAAATTGTTAAACCACAATAAAACCAAAAACTGACCCTAACCGGTCCATGTGCCCATCAAATTATATTAACCAAGGAAAATGAGAAATTCCTACATGAGAAAACAGAAGATGTGCCTAATCGGCAAATAACCCCCCCTTTTTTTTTTTTTTTGTAATTTTTTTTTTTTTTTTTTTTTTTATAATTTTGAATTTTTTTTATTTTTTTTTACATTTTTAAATTTTTTTTTTTTTTTTTTTTTCCCTCCACCCTTTTTCTTAACCACAAATCCGCAATATGAATACCAATTAGTAACCAATATATACAATATATACAAAGCAATACTGAACATACATATATATATAATATATACATTATACCCAATTCAAGACCAATGTCTAGTCCAAAGTCCGTACCTTTAAGCTCCGACCGACACCATCGTCCATCCTTCAATGTCTCTTTGATCGGGCCCGGCTTTTTCTTATTATTTGTACCACCCCTCCCCCCCTTTCCCCCCTCCCCACCTAACACCTAACCCCCTCACATCTATACAAAAATACTACACTCTACAAGATATAGTAAGTAAAGACTCGGCCTGTACAATGGCATACATTACCTGACATAACACATAACACATCCTTAACAAATCCTACCCACAAGGCCCTGGTTCGGTACCTGCAAGCCCTATATCCGTCATCAACTATAAAGAAAACAAAAAGCTACAGTGACAGCATTAGCCCCCCACCAGGAATAGAGACGACTAGACTAGGGCACGCTGAAGGAAAAACCCCTCCAAAGCATGGAGGCCCTACTCGTGCCCAGTCTCTCGAACTCCAAAGAACGAACCTTCCCCAGGTCACCGAGAATGTTCCTCACCACCTCTTCCTCCGGGAGGGTTTTTTGTCTGGTTGATACAAAACACCTGTGCGTTCCACGTGCCGTACCTGACCGCTAAGCTGACTAAGAATAAAGTGCCCCGATCTCGACCACCCAGGTGTCTGAATGTTCCATAGGCCCATTCCGCATAGGAGAGACCGGTCAGACCAGGCCAACCAATGGAGGCACCCACCCTGCTGTAGACCCCTGTATTGAGGGGACAATGAAGCAGGAAGTGCTCCATGCTTTCCAGCACGCCGCCACACTCCTCCCGGGGACAACCCCTTTCCTCAGGGTTCCTGTGTTTCAAGTTGTCCCTCACATACAGTTTCCCATGGAAGCAACGCCAAGCCAAGTCCCAAAACTTTAAAGGGATCCTACTAGAATTTAAAACCCTCAAACCAACCTCCAGATCCCGACTTGGGCAGTCCCTGAGCGCCAGGGGCTTCTGGAAATGGGTCAACAGAACCCTGTTGTCAAGGAGCCTCCTTGACAGAGTCCTGATCTCCCACATCCCCAGACCCCACCGGCGAATTGTTTTCAGAACCACGGTAGCGTAAGCCGGAAGATGCCCATGCGGCGTGCGAAGGTCCTTCACTTGCCCTCCTGTCTCCCATTCCTGGAAGAAAGGCCGAAACCACCCCCTGCAGGAGACTACCCACGGAGGAGCCCTCTCTTGCCAGAGGTTTGACATGTTGATCTTTACAAAGGTATTAACCAGGAATACCACAGGGTTGACCATACACAACCCCCCTAGTCTCCTCGTACGGTATGTCACCTCCCTCTTGACTAGGTTCAGCTTATTCCCCCATAACATCTGGAAGAACAAGCTGTAGACCCGAGTCCAGAGAGGTTCTGGCAAGATGCAGACACTGCCCAAATAGATTAACAAAGGGAGCAGGTAAGTTTTGATCAAGTTGACCCTTTCTCTGAGGGTCAAAGACCAACCCTTCCACTGGTCGACCTTCTGAGCGGCGATCTTTAGCCTGCTGTCCCAATTTTGTTTGGGGTAATCCCCCTGGCCAAATTCGATGCCGAGAATTTTTACAAACTCCTGAGGCCCTGGAAGAGTGTCCGAGAGATCAAAGGTAGGATCTCCCCCTCCCAGCCAGAGACTCTTACACTTATCCTGGTTGATCATGGACCCGGATGCCTCCGAGTAGCGGTCAACTTCAGACATCACCCACTCTGCCTCCCCTCTCGAGGACACAAAGACGGTGACGTCATCCGCATACGCCACCACTCTCAGAGTGGCTTCCGAGGCTGCCAAGTCCATGCTGACTCCCACCAACGGTCCACGATCTACCCTCCTAAGGAAGGGGTCAATCGCGAACACGTATAAAAGCGGGCTCAGCGGGCAACCCTGGCGAACCCCAGACCCAACCTCAAAAGAGCGGCCAATCCAACCGTTCACAAGCGGAAAACTCTCTGCCCCTGCATACAAGATCTTAAGCCAATCAACAAACCCCCCCGGCAGACCATACCTCAGAAGGACCGACCAGAGATACTCGTGATCAACCCGATCAAACGCTTTTGCCTGATCCAAGGACAGCAAGTACCCCTTCCAACGGCCCGCCCTACTCTGCTCCACTGCCTCTCGGACACCGAGTACAGCGCTAAACGTGCTGCGGCCTGGAACAGAGCAATGCTGAGCCCCCGAAAGGAGCCGGGGTGCAAATTTCACCAGCCGATTAAACAGCACCTTTGCCAGAACCTTTCTGTCCACATTGAGTAGCGCTATGGGACGCCAATTCTCAATGTGCGATGGGTCTTTACCCTTTGACAGGATGATCAGGGCCGACCTCCTCATTGACTTCGGCAAAGTGCCCGAGGAAAGACACTCATTCAACACCTCAGTCAACAGGGGAACTAAAATGTCCTTAAAGGTCTTGTAAAATTCAGACGTTAAGCCATCTGGACCCGGCGACTTCTTGAGGGCAAGCCCTTCAATCGCCAGTCTCACTTCCTCTTCCCTGATCGCCTCTGCCAAGGCACCAAGAGAGGGGTCTACTCCTGGTTCGGGGACAGTTTCAGCCAGGAAAGCCGACATCGCATCCCGATCAAGATCCATCTTTCCCAAGAGGTGCGAGTAAAAGGATCTGACGACCTCCAAGATCCCTGATCTGGACCTTTTCAGGGATCCTGTACTGTCCATCAGTCCTGAAACCACTTTACTATTTACTGACATCTTGCAGTTCTTGTAGGGGTCGGGCGAGCGGTACTTCCCAAAATCCCTCTCAAAAACTAAAGATGCGTGTCTATCATACTGGCAACTCTTAAGCAAAGATTTCACTCTGGAGATGTCCTCGCGGTCACCTCCAGTCGAGACAAGATGCTCGAGTTTCCTCCTCAGGCCCTGATACAGGCGGTACCTGTCCAGGCTCCTGAGGCTCGAGAGCTGGCGGAAGAAACTCGCCACCCTTTTTTTGAACATCTCCCACCACTCCGACTTACTGCTACAAAGATCCAGTAATGGTACCTGGCTCTGAAAGAAATCCTCAAAGGACCGTCTTATCTCCGCTTCTTCCAAGAGAGACGAATTGAGCCTCCAAAAGCCTCTTCCCATCCGGGGGGTCTCTGCAACATTCAGAGAAAATAAAATTAAACAGTGGTCGGAGAACTCCACCTCAACGACGGACACTGCCGAAGAGATGGCATCCTCCTTTAAATAAAACCTATCTATTCTAGACCTACAACTACCTCGATAAAAGGTGAATCCCGCGTGGCCTGGGGTGTGCCGGATGTGGACATCCACCAGGCGAGCCTCACTAGCTATCCTATTTAGGGCCACACAGTCATAAGTCAGCCTGTCTCTGGAACCTCCCCTATCTTGGGACCTCGTGGCAGCATTGAAGTCCCCTCCAAAGACCACCTGCCGACTCGTAAAAAGATAGGGCTTGATCCTCATAAAGAGACTTTTCCGGTCCCAGCTGGTTTGGGGACCATAGATGTTAATGAGCCTGAGCTCCTGTCCCTTCATGAGGACATCCAAGATCAGGCACCTCCCCATTTCTAATTCAATAACCCGTCTGCATTCTACCGATGCGGTGAAAAGAACCGCCACCCCGCTACCCGGCTCGGCCGCAAGAGACCAATAAGATGGTCCACGCCTCCACTCCTTTTTCGCTTTATGTATGGCTGCCAAGTCTGTCAGCCTGGTCTCTTGCAAAAATAAAATGTCGGCCTCAATTCGGCCGAGAAAATCAAAGGCCGCAAATCTAGCCTTGTCAGATTTAATGCTGGCGACATTAATAGATGCCAGCGTCAACGGGGTGGGTGCCGCCATCCTGGGTGATTGAATTAGATGACCTTTTTCCCCTTCCCCTTGCCCTTCCCCTGGTTTTTATCACTGTCTGATGAAGAGCCGAGGGCCCTTTTGAGGGATGCTGATGTGTCCATATCCTTCCCTTCCTCCACCTCCTCACCAGCACCACTATCAACCTCACCTCCAGGCTCCGGGACAGCGCTTCTCCCTGAGGGTTCCGCATGCCCTGAGGCAAGAAGCTGGACGCCCCCCACAGACCCCCTCGTCACCTTCGCCACATCCTCGCCCCCACACTCCTCATCTGAAGAGGAGATGTCCCTCAGGGTTTGAAAGCGGTTTGAGAGAACAACAAGAGGTGAGTCGGTTGGGCTTTCCTTAGGCACCTGGACCAGGGGAGGAGAAGATTTCTTATCTCCCTTTTTTTTCTTTTTAGCACCCTGCTTGCGCTTTTCATCTAGCCACCGTCTACTGTCCTCATCCATACTTTCATATAGCGAGGAACATGAAGAAGCGGCTTCCTCCTCCCTCTCCAACCTCCTGACCTCTTCATTCAAGTCCTGTTCCCCCAGGGCCTCAGTAGCAATGACACTCGCCCCCGGAGCAGGGCCAAGGGTTACCCCAGTTGCCTGGGGCTCCCCGAGCTCCCTACTCCTTCGACGGTTCTCCAATCGCCTTAACTTGGAGGGTGACTTGCCTTTCTTCCCTGGCCCCTCAGCCCCTTCACCTCCACCAGTGCCAACCACGGCAGGAGCAACCTCTCGGCTTTCTCCCGCTGGGCCCGCCATGGCGTTGGAAAAGGAACGAGGGCAGCGACTGAATGGGTGACCAAGATCCCCACACAGGTGACACCGAATATCCCCACAGGATGCGGCAAGATGACCTATCCCCCCGCACAACGCACACTTCTGCACTCTGCAGTGGGCACTGAAGTGCGTGGGGTCACCACACCTGTGGCAGAGCTTCGGCTGCCCCTGGTAAAAGGCCAGGATTCGGTCCCTTCCTAAAAAGGCTGAGGAAGGGATGTGGGTGACAGTACTTCCTGAACGCTTTAATTTAACCATAAAGGTCCAGGCCCCTGACCAGATGCCAAATTCATCCCTGTTTTTTTTGGGGACCTCCGTTACCTCCCCGTACCTGCTGAGCCAGGTCATAATGTCCATACAAGAAAGACACTCATTGCAAGTTAGGACGGTCACCTTCTTGATTTCGCTCTGACGAGACAACGCTTGTACAGCGAAGTCTCGCCAGCCGGGCTCATTCTTCACCAGCTCATAATTTGACCAAAAGAGCTCCAGGCCCTCCGGCCGAACAAAGCTGATGTCAAATACTGGGGTGCCATAGGGATGTATCAGGGCAAAGATGTCGATCGCCCTGAAATTCATCTTCAACAGAAGCTCAACTATTTTTGCCCTAGGTGGGCACGTATCATTGCCTCTCCAGCGAAGACGAACAACATTCCTACGAGCCCCCCCAGGCCCGGCTGTTGGAAGGGTCCACACAGTTTCCCCTTCCCTTTCTTCTCGGAAAGCAGTCAGGCCATGCCTGTCTATCCAGAAGGACAGATCAACCGCTCGGCCCTCTACCATTATTGTTCTCTCACCCTTTTTAAGGGCCTCCAGGAGGCGCCGCTGTAAAATACCGTCCCCAGAGCCTGAAGATGAGGAGGAGGCCCCAGCAGTGACACTGGCATAACTGCGAGTAGTCACCCCTGGGGGGGCAGATGGACCGGCCTCACTAGACCTCATACCCCTGGCAGTAACATTCCCACCACTCACCCCGGCCCCAGACACAGGAGAGGGACCATTATCAAGATCACTCGTACCTGCACCATTCATACCCTCACCATTATTAACAGCACTTGTACCGGCACCATTCATACCCTCACCCTCTGGACCAGCAGTAAAAAGTGTTTCTGGGCCGGATGTTATCGCCTCGGTGTCATCAGGTTTCCCCTCAACCTTATTAGCGTGACATTTATTTACTTGAGACAATCCTTCCTTTTTAGAGCCAGCAATGCCCAGACTCGCCCTCACCCCTGGCAAAGCTGGCTCCCGGGCTGGGGATTCATGTGACGCAGCCACCAAAGGAATACTAGTGACTGCGCCACCGGACCCAATGACCGCAAGCTTGGGGGGACATTCAACCGTGCCGTCAGTCCCAGCAGCCCCTTCATGCTGCCGCCGCTCAGTAGCACCGACGGGTTCCAGGGACACTGGAATATTCGCTGCCAGCTCTGGTGTCGAGCCGCCCCCCATTACTGAGGAGGAAACCTGAGCACCAGAGCTTTGTTCTGCACCCAACGCTGGGCCACCAACATTATCTGGCGCTATTGACGCCTTAAAAACGCCACCAAAAACGCCACCACTACTACGACAAGCAGGGACATCAGCCTCCATTATCACGCCATCATTAATCTCCCCGCATTCCTGCACCGGACCCACTTCAGGGCCCGGGCTAGGCTGGATCACGGGGCTTGTGCAGCGAGCTGACCCTGCGGCCAGCTGGGGTAGCACTGGGTGGGGAACAAACTTAAAACTGACCTCCTCCACGATTTTTCCAGCCTTTCTGGATTTTAGTCGCCGCCGGGCTTTGCGCTTTGCTGCGCGCTTGGCATTAACTTTCTCCTCTGGACCCAAGTCCGCGCCAAAAGAAAAATGCTGCAGGCTCACCGGAGACTGGAGCTGCCGTATTTCCGCCATCAGCCTCCCACCTGAATTGCTGCTGCTGATGTCCTGGTCACAGGTGTCCCCCTCACCGGCTGAGCTGGAGTCCATGGGTAAAGCCACTTGCTCTGCAGGCAGCTCGCTGCACGTACTCCGCTGACCAGACGCACCCGGACACATTTCCTCCTCCTCACCCTCATCATCCGTCTGCTTTCCAGGGTCACAGACACCCTTCATTGCCCGGAACCGATCATCATTAAGGAGTTTCTCCTTGAAAGGTCCACTATTCTCCAAAATAAACGTGCGCTTTTCTTTCAGGGCATCCACCTCAGATTTGAGATCCCTGATAGTCGCCATTACTACCAACCTCTTTGCTCCAGAAGTGACGTGCGACCGAACCCGGGCTGCTTTCAGCTCCTCCTGGAGCTTCCGAATGGCCTTCCCGGCGTCCTCATACCCACGGAGGCACTCCGCAACACGGGAGCTAAAGGTGGTTGTTGACTCCGTGGCACGTAGTTCACCCCAATCTGCCTCCACACCATCATGCATGCTCTGCTGCACATCTCCAGGAGCGATCCTGCTGGCTGCAACACCAGGAACCTTGCGGCTTTCCTGGCTTTCTGTCCTGGTTTCAGGCGGGGGCGGGATCGGGGCCACATCGCTGTGACCCCGACTAGATCTTCTCACCCCCACAACTTCGGCCGGTTGCTGAACGCTCCCGCTACCCGCCGGCCTAGACCGGGTAACAGGAGGCTGAGAAGCACTTGGCTGGGAAGAACTTCCTCTCATCCCAAGCAGCAAACTCTCTCCCTGGAGAGGAAAGAGCCGACACCCGGAAAGAGCTTCCTCCAACACACAGACAGCACACACCCGCTCCTCCTGTCCTGTATACTGGGTGTAATTCTCAGTATCTGTATTATTCTGTATATATATACACTGCACAGTACCACTTCTCCTGTCCTGTATACTGGGTGTAATTCTCAGTATCTGTATTATTCTGTATATATATGGACACTGCACAGTACCACTTCTCCTGTCCTGTATACTGGGTGTAATTCTCAGTATTTGCTTCTTTATATGTATGGTGAGGGCACAGTACCACTTCGCTTGACCTGATCATCTATTGTCTCTCTGTGAACTTTATTCATCATCTTTGCAGAGATCCATGATTGTTCTGACTCTGGCCTCAGTCTTTAAAAGGTCAGGGAGTCCTCGGTGGTGTGTAATAGTCTTAGAATTGAAAGTAGGGGATACAATATGCAGGATATAATGCTTTGAAGAAGATGAAAGATTTGCAGTATATCAGTGATTATTTATTCTGAGAGATGAGACCTTTACCTCTGTAATATCTGCTGTGTCAATATTAGCCTGTGAAGCTGGAGCGGGGTCCCAGGGGCCGCGGTGGGGGGGGGGGGGTTTCATCCATATACACACCGATTATAGACATTAGAGGGGAGAAGGGTATTCTGTGCTCTGGAACGTACAGGTCCGAGGATTCACCGCCAACTTCACTGGGATTTGTGTAAACTGCGGAAAGAGGAGTATAAACGAAACGACACCGTACTGCGCTATACTAAACCAAACTACACCGTACTGTGCTATACTAAACCAAACTATACCATACTGTGCTATACTAAACCAAACTACACCGTACTGTGCTATACTAAACCAAACTACACCGTACTGTGCTATACTAAACCAAACTACACCGTACTGTGCTATACTAAACCAAACTACACCGTACTGTGCTATACTAAACCAAACTATACCATACTGTGCTATACTAAACCAAACTACACCGTACTGTGCTATACTACACCAAACTACACCGTACTGTGCTATACTAAACCAAACTATACCATACTGTGCTATACTAAACCAAACTACACCGTACTGTGCTATACTAAACCAAACTACACCGTACTGTGCTATACTAAACCAAACTACACCGTACTGCGCTATACTAAACCAAACAACACCGTACTGCGCTATACTAAACCAAACTACACCGTACTGTGCTATACTAAACCAAACTATACCGTACTGTGCTATACTAAACCAAACGACACCGTACTGTGCTATACTAAACCAAACTACACCGTACTGTGCTATACTAAACCAAACGACACCGTACTGTGCTATACTAAACCAAACGACACCATACTGCGCTATACTAAACCAAACGACACCGTACTGTGCTATACTACACCAAACTACACCGTACTGTGCTATACTAAACCAAACTACACCGTACTGTGCTATACTAAACCAAACGACACCGTACTGTGCTATACTAAACCAAACTACACCGTACTGTGCTATACTAAACCAAACTACACCGTACTGTGCTATACTACACCAAACGACACCGTACTGCGCTATACTAAACCAAACTATACCGTACTGTGCTATACTACACCAAACTACACCGTACTGTGCTATACTACACCAAACTACACCGTACTGTGCTATACTACACCAAACAATACCGTACTGTGCTATACTAAACCAAACTATACCGTACTGTGCTATACTAAATCAAACTATACCGTACTGTGCTATACTAAACCAAACGACACCGTACTGTGCTATACTAAACCAAACGACACCGTACTGT
Organism: Rhinoderma darwinii; assembly: GCF_050947455.1. Lineage (NCBI taxonomy): Eukaryota > Metazoa > Chordata > Amphibia > Anura > Rhinodermatidae > Rhinoderma > Rhinoderma darwinii. Next base: position 84,867,180 of record NC_134698.1, read on the forward strand.
GCTATACTAAACCAAACTACACCGTACTGTGCTATACTAAACCAAACAACACCGTACTGCGCTATACTAAACCAAACTACACCGTACTGTGCTATACTAAACCAAACTACACCGTACTGTGCTATACTATACCGTACTGTGCTATACTAAACCAAACTACACCGTACTGTGCTATACTAAAACAAACTACACCGTACTGTGCTATACTACACCAAACTACACCGTACTGTGCTATACTAAACCAAACTACACCGTATTGTGCTATACTAAACCAAACTATACCGTACTGTGCTATACTACACCAAACTACACCGTACTGCGCTATACTAAACCAAACTACACCGTACTGTGCTATACTACACCAAACTATACCGTACTGTGCTATACTAAACCAAACTACACCGTACTGTGCTATACTACACCAAACTACACCGTACTGTGCTATACTAAACCAAACGACACCGTACAGTGCTATACTAAACCAAACTATACCGTACTGCGCTATACTAAACCAAACTACACCGTACTGTGCTATACTACACCAAACGATACCGTACTGTGCTATACTAAACCAAACTACACCGTACTGTGCTATACTACACCAAACTACACCGTACTGTGCTATACTACACCAAACTACACCGTACTGTGCTATACTACACCAAACGATACCGTACTGTGCTATACTAAACCAAACTACACCGTACTGTGCTATACTATACCAAACGATACCATACTGTGCTATACTAAACCAAACTACACCGTACTGTGCTATACTACACCAAACGATACCGTACTGTGCTATACTAAACCAAACTACACCGTACTGTGCTATACTACACCAAACGATACCGTACTGTGCTATACTAAACCAAACTACACCGTACTGTGCTATACTATACCAAACGATACCATACTGTGCTATACTACACCAAACTACACCGTACTGTGCTATACTACACCAAACGATACCATACTGTGCTATACTAAACCAAACTACACCGTACTGTGCTATACTAAAACAAACTACACCGTACTGTGCTATACTAAACCAAACTACACCGTACTGTGCTATACTAAACCAAACTACACCGTACTGTGCTATACTAAACCAAACTATACCGTACTGTGCTATACTACACCAAACTACACCGTACTGTGCTATACTAAACCAAACGACACCGTACTGTGCTATACTACACCAAACTACACCGTACTGCGCTATACTAAACCAAACGACACCATACTGCGCTATACTACACCAAACTACACCGTACTGTGCTATACTAAACCAAACTACACCGTACTGTGCTATACTACACCAAACTACACCGTACTGTGCTATACTAAACCAAACGACACCGTACTGTGCTATACTACACCAAACTACACCGTACTGTGCTATACTAAACCAAACGACACCGTACTGTGCTATACTACACCAAACTACACCGTACTGTGCTATACTAAACCAAACGACACCATACTGCGCTATACTACACCAAACTACACCGTACTGTGCTATACTAAACCAAACTACACCGTACTGTGCTATACTATACCGTACTGTGCTATACTAAACCAAACTACACCGTACTGTGCTATACTAAACCAAACTACACCGTACTGTGCTATACTAAACCAAACTATACCGTACTGCGCTATACTAAACCAAACTACACCGTACTGTGCTATACTAAACCAAACTATACCGTACTGTGCTATACTACACCAAACGATACCGTACTGTGCTATACTAAACCAAACTACACCGTACTGTGCTATACTACACCAAACTACACCGTACTGTGCTATACTAAACCAAACTACACTGTACTGTGCTATACTATACCGTACTGTGCTATACTACACCAAACGATACCGTACTGTGCTATACTAAACCAAACTACACCGTACTGTGCTATACTACACCAAACGATACCGTACTGTGCTATACTAAACCAAACTACACCGTACTGTGCTATACTATACCAAACGATACCATACTGTGCTATACTACACCAAACTACACCGTACTGTGCTATACTACACCAAACGATACCGTACTGTGCTATACTAAACCAAACTACACCGTACTGTGCTATACTAAACCAAACTACACCGTACTGTGCTATACTAAACCAAACTACACCGTACTGTGCTATACTAAACCAAACTACACCGTACTGTGCTATACTAAACCAAACTATACCGTACTGTGCTATACTACACCAAACTACACCGTACTGTGCTATACTAAACCAAACGACACCGTACTGTGCTATACTAAACCAAACGACACCATACTGCGCTATACTACACCAAACTACACCGTACTGTGCTATACTAAACCAAACTACACCGTACTGTGCTATACTATACCGTACTGTGCTATACTAAACCAAACTACACCGTACTGTGCTATACTAAACCAAACTACACCGTACTGTGCTATACTAAACCAAACTACACCGTACTGTGCTATACTAAACCAAACTACAACGTACTGTGCTATACTAAACCAAACTACACCGTACTGTGCTATACTAAACCAAACGACACCGTACTGTGCTATACTAAACCAAACTACACCATACTGCGCTATACTAAACCAAACGACACCGTACTATGCTATACTAAACCAAACTACACCGTACTGTGCTATACTAAATCAAACTACACCGTACTGTGCTATACTACACCAAACTACACCGTACTGTGCTATACTAAACCAAACTATACCGTACTGCGCTATACTAAACCAAACTACACCGTACTGCGCTATACTACACCAACCTGCACCGTACTGCGCTATACTAAACCAACCTGCACCGTACTGCGCTATACTACACCAACCTACACCGTACTGCGCTATACTACACCAACCTACACCGTACTGCGCTATACTAAACCAAACTATACCGTACTGCGCTATACTAAACCAAACTATACCGTACTGCGCTATACTAAACCAAACTACACCATACTGTGCTATACTAAACCAAACTACACCGTACTGTGCTATACTAAACCAAACTATACCGTACTGCGCTATACTAAACCAAACTACACCATACTGTGCTATACTAAACCAAACTACACCGTACTGCGCTATACTAAACCAAACTACACCATACTGTGCTATACTAAACCAAACTACACCGTACTGTGCTATACTAAACCAAACTACACCGTACTGTGCTATACTAAACCAAACTACACCGTACTGTGCTATACTATACCGTACTGTGCTATACTAAACCAAACGACACCGTACTGTGCTATACTAAACCAAACTACACCGTACTGTGCTATACTAAACCAAACTACACCGTACTGTGCTATACTACACCAAACGACACCGTACTGCGCTATACTAAACCAAACTATACCGTACTGTGCTATACTACACCAAACTACACCGTACTGTGCTATACTACACCAAACTACACCGTACTGTGCTATACTACACCAAACGATACCGTACTGTGCTAAACTAAACCAAACTATACCGTACTGTGCTATACTAAATCAAACTATACCGTACTGTGCTATACTAAACCAAACGACACCGTACTGTGCTATACTAAACCAAACGACACCGTACTGTGCTATACTAAACCAAACTACACCGTACTGTGCTATACTAAACCAAACAACACCGTACTGCGCTATACTAAACCAAACTACACCGTACTGTGCTATACTAAACCAAACTACACCGTACTGTGCTATACTATACCGTACTGTGCTATACTAAACCAAACTACACCGTACTGTGCTATACTAAAACAAACTACACCGTACTGTGCTATACTACACCAAACTACACCGTACTGTGCTATACTAAACCAAACTACACCGTATTGTGCTATACTAAACCAAACTATACCGTACTGTGCTATACTACACCAAACTACACCGTACTGCGCTATACTAAACCAAACTACACCGTACTGTGCTATACTACACCAAACTATACCGTACTGTGCTATACTAAACCAAACTACACCGTACTGTGCTATACTACACCAAACTACACCGTACTGTGCTATACTAAACCAAACGACACCGTACAGTGCTATACTAAACCAAACTACACCGTATTGTGCTATACTAAACCAAACTATACCGTACTGTGCTATACTACACCAAACTACACCGTACTGCGCTATACTAAACCAAACTACACCGTACTGTGCTATACTACACCAAACGATACCGTACTGTGCTATACTAAACCAAACTACACCGTACTGTGCTATACTACACCAAACTACACCGTACTGTGCTATACTACACCAAACTACACCGTACTGTGCTATACTACACCAAACGATACCGTACTGTGCTATACTAAACCAAACTACACCGTACTGTGCTATACTACACCAAACGATACCGTACTGTGCTATACTAAACCAAACTACACCGTACTGTGCTATACTATACCAAACGATACCATACTGTGCTATACTACACCAAACTACACCGTACTGTGCTATACTACACCAAACGATACCATACTGTGCTATACTAAACCAAACTACACCGTACTGTGCTATACTAAAACAAACTACACCGTACTGTGCTATACTAAACCAAACTACACCGTACTGTGCTATACTAAACCAAACTACACCGTACTGTGCTATACTAAACCAAACTATACCGTACTGTGCTATACTACACCAAACTACACCGTACTGTGCTATACTACACCAAACTACACCGTATTGTGCTATACTACACCAAACTACACCGTACTGTGCTATACTAAACCAAACTATACCGTACTGTGCTATACTAAACCAAACTACACCGTACTGTGCTATACTACACCAAACGATACCGTACTGTGCTATACTAAACCAAACTACACCGTACTGTGCTATACTACACCAAACTACACCGTACTGTGCTATACTAAACCAAACTACACCGTACTGTGCTATACTAAACCAAACTATACCGTACTGCGCTATACTAAACCAAACTACACCGTACTGTGCTATACTAAACCAAACTACACCGTACTGTGCTATCCTAAACCAAACTACACCGTACTGTGCTATACTATACCAAACTACACCGTACTGTGCTATACTACACCAAACGATACCGTACTGTGCTATACTAAACCAAACGACACCGTACTGTGCTATACTAAACCAAACTACACCGTACTGTGCTATACTAAACCAAACGACACCGTACTGCGCTATACTAAACCAAACTACACCGTACTGTGCTATACTATACCGTACTGTGCTATACTAAACCAAACTATACCGTACTGTGCTATACTACACCAAACTACACCGTACTGTGCTATACTAAACCAAACTATACCGTACTGTGCTATACTACACCAAACGATACCGTACTGTGCTATACTAAACCAAACTACACCGTACTGTGCTATACTACACCAAACTACACCGTACTGTGCTATACTACACCAAACTACACCGTACTGTGCTATACTACACCAAACGATACCGTACTGTGCTATACTAAACCAAACTACACCGTACTGTGCTATACTACACCAAACGATACCGTACTGTGCTATACTACACCAAACTACACCGTACTGTGCTATACTACACCAAACGATACCGTACTGTGCTATACTAAACCAAACTACACCGTACTGTGCTATACTATACCGTACTGTGCTATACTAAACCAAACTACACCGTACTGTGCTATACTAAAACAAACTACACCGTACTGTGCTATACTAAACCAAACTACACCGTACTGTGCTATACTAAACCAAACTACACCGTACTGTGCTATACTAAACCAAACTACACCGTACTGTGCTATACTAAACCAAACTATACCGTACTGTGCTATACTACACCAAACTACACCGTACTGTGCTATACTAAACCAAACTACACCGTATTGTGCTATACTAAACCAAACTATACCGTACTGTGCTATACTACACCAAACTACACCGTACTGTGCTATACTAAACCAAACTATACCGTACTGTGCTATACTAAACCAAACTACACAGTACTGTGCTATACTACACCAAACGATACCGTACTGTGCTATACTAAACCAAACTACACCGTACTGTGCTATACTACACCAAACTACACCGTACTGTGCTATACTACACCAAACTACACCGTACTGTGCTATACTACACCAAACGATACCGTACTGTGCTATACTAAACCAAACGACACCGTACTGTGCTATACTAAACCAAACTACACCGTACTGTGCTATACTAAACCAAACTACACCGTACTGTGCTATACTAAACCAAACTACACCGTACTGTGCTATACTAAACCAAACTACACCGTACTGTGCTATACTAAACCAAACGACACCGTACTGTGCTATACTAAACCAAACTACACCGTACTGTGCTATACTATACCGTACTGTGCTATACTAAACCAAACTACACCGTACTGTGCTATACTAAAACAAACTACACCGTACTGTGCTATACTAAACCAAACTACACCGTACTGTGCTATACTAAACCAAACTACACCGTACTGTGCTATACTATACCGTACTGTGCTATACTAAAACAAACTATACCGTACTGCGCTATACTAAACCAAACTACACCGTACTGTGCTATACTAAACCAAACTATACCGTACTGTGCTATACTAAACCAAACTACACCGTACTGTGCTATACTAAACCAAACTACACCGTACTGTGCTATACTAAAACAAACTATACCGTACTGTGCTATACTAAACCAAACTACACCGTACTGTGCTATAGTAAACCAAACTACACCGTACTGTGCTATACTACACCAAACTACACCGTACTGTGCTATACTAAACCAAACTATACCGTACTGCGCTATACTAAACCAAACTACACCGTACTGTGCTATACTAAACCAAACTATACCGTACTGTGCTATACTAAACCAAACTACACCGTACTGTGCTATACTAAACCAAACTACACCGTACTGTGCTATACTAAACCAAACTATACCGTACTGTGCTATACTAAACCAAACTACACCGTACTGTGCTATACTAAAACAAACTATACCGTACTCCGCTATACTAAACCAAACTACACCGTACTGTGCTATACTAAACCAAACTATACCGTACTGTGCTATACTACACCAAACGACACCGTACTGTGCTATACTAAACCAAACTACACCGTACTGTGCTATACTAAACCAAACGACACCATACTGTGCTATACTAAACCAAACTACACCGTACTGCGCTATACTAAACCAAACGACACCGTACTGTGCTATACTAAACCAAACTACACCGTACTGTGCTATACTAAACCAAACTACACTGTACTGCGCTATACTAAACCAAACTACACCGTACTGCGCTATACTAAACCAAACGACACCGTACTGTGCTATACTAAACCAAACTACACTGTACTGCGCTATACTAAACCAAACTACACCGTACTGCGCTATACTAAACCAAACTACACCGTACTGTGCTATACTAAACCAAACTACACCGTACTGTGCTATACTAAACCAAACTACACCGTACTGCGCTATACTACACCAAACTATACCGTACTGTGCTATACTAAACCAAACTACACCGTACTGCGCTATACTAAACTAAACTACACCGTACTGTGCTATACTAAACCAAACTACACCGTACTGTGCTATACTAAACCAAACTACACCGTACTGTGCTATACTAAACCAAACTATACCGTACTGTGCTATACTACACCAAACTACACCGTACTGTGCTATACTAAACCAAACTACACCGTACTGTGCTATACTAAACCAAACTACACCGTACTGTGCTATACTGTACTGTGATATACTAAATAATTGTATACTGGACTTTACTGTACTGTCATATTCTTTAATGTACTATACTATGCTATTCTGAATCATACTATACTGTACTCTACTATACTGAACCATACTATTCTTCACTGTACTGTGCTATACTCCAGCATACGAACCCGTATACTATACTACACTTTACTTTGCTATACAATACCAAACCATACTATACTGTACCCTACTGACCAATACTATACTGAACTATATTATACTGTACTATGCTATACTCTTGTCGAAGAAACCCCTTCCAGGTAGCACCTTTTGGGATGGGTGCTCTAATGGGCTCCCTCTGCTTTGTCAGGTGGTATTCAAATATGGTAATTGAAGTATCAACAGTGCACCGGGAGATCAATAAAGACAATAGCAATCTGTCGTCTCAATCAATATTCTCATTTATTATCAAGATACATAGGTTAATATACCCTCAGGGCGTACCCTCTAACCAGGGTGTTACCTCTCATGGAACAACCAATCATAACATTTTACACGTAGACTGAAAATACGTCATAGGGTACCTTCCCACTGAGGTCACGTGATCTTTCTAACATCTGCAAATCCTGGCCTACAAACAATAAAAAATGTAGGAGGTCTCCACAAGGCCATACGATGATTTCACATATGTGTATGAAATACTGAGATAAAGAATTAATTGGAAATATAATGATTATTTTAGGTCTAGGCGTTTTGCCAGACTCCTATCTACCAGTATTGAAGGCCATGAAGAAGAACACAAAGTAATAACTTATTCCCTTGTGATTCAAGCAGTAACAGAAAGAGATCATAACTGAATGGAGAATACATATCTTCATAATCCGGCCTCCTGCTTGATAATTCATAGTGTAATTTAATACAGAGAACATAAGCAATTTGACCATCCATCACAAACCCCCCTTTTTCTCATATTAAAATACAGAGATTAAGAATTATCTGATTATAAACTTCAAACAAAATAGTGAATAGGGCCACTACCAATAATATAATGCGATCACCGAGTTCAGGTTTGGGTAAAGGGTCCCGTCAGTGCGTTGACAAGTCCCGTAGTTGCTTGTCTGCACGGCTGCTTGGATTTGTTGGACTCTACCTTTGTCAATATTTTTTATGGTGATAACAATAACAACATGCCCTGTATAAAAGTCCTAACATGTATATAAGATATAAATGGCAAAGCTTTAATAAATGAACACACTTAGTGTTACATGGTGGGGTGTTCACCCATTCACCAGGTTCTGGCCTTGTGCATAAAATCCCTGTGACATAGGGTATTGTTGATTTAAAGGTTTCGGCTTATGATAGACAATTTTCTTAGCCTTCTTACATAGCATAGGTATCAGACATGCTACTAATTTAACAAAAACATATATAATCAATATTATGAGTAATATATGTAAAGCGCCTTGCATGAGTCCTGCAGCCCATCCTCCAATACCTCTGAACCATGAGGCCGGGTTCAGCCATGACAACCAGTCTGGCCAATCTAGGTTCCAATCCTCTTCAGAATTGGCTTTCCTAAATTCCTCCTTTAATTGCTTTGCTTGTTCAATATCATGTTTAATCTGTACTGTCCCTTGGGGATCTATATAATGACAGCATGCAGGACCCACTATCTGGCACATACCCCCTTGACTTGCAGTTAAGTAATCTAGTACAAGTGTATGTTGGTTAGTAACAGTAATAAGCTGTCGGGTAAGTACTGAAGATACATTTAAAGCATCAAATATTAATTCGGTAATATTGTCAAACAACTCTGCTAGTTTTTCTATGTTATGTGCATTTCTAATTGGTCCTCCAAAGATGGATAGAGCATATCCTAACTTGGTGTGCCAAGGTAAGTGTACCAATGGGTGGGCTTTTTGCTTTCCCTCCCTTTTGTACAGCATATGTTTTGGTACTTTATCATAAGGAAGTGCATCCTTGTCCCATGTCCAGGTAGCAGACTGTAACCTAGCTAGGGTACAGGTACCTGTGGTAGTCTGCGGGATCCATTTATATGCATTGTGTCCGCACACTATATATATATCATGGGGAAGGTCAAACCATTGCATACTTCCTAGGGTTAACATGTGAGCAAAATGAACTAGGGGAAAAGACTGTTGTAATACACACCAAGGACAATTTGTTCCCAAAGACCCATGGTATACTCCTGTGCATCCACAATACATGGTTTCATTCCCTTGTAAGTCTGTTTCTTCCATATACCCTGGATAACGTTTACAATCAGTCTTACTTCCTGAAGGGAAGAAATGGCCGTATTCCCAACTACCATTATGTATGTACCGTTCTACCAGACTTGGTCTAAATACATCTGAGGTCTGTTGGGTTTTATTGAAGCTTATCTTTATACCTTTTATGGGGATCTCACCTAGTGTCAGTGTTTTAGTGACATTTTTAGGGACCCATTTTCCATTTTCCTTTTGTGTGAGAATCAGTGCCTTACCAGGTATCAGGGTTAGATTTACCTGCCACCAGGGATCCTCCATCCATCCTGCTATGGGTAAGGGCACACTGGTATTAGACCATGTATACCTTTTTGTGTTATCCTTTACCTTTGAGGGATCCCAACATGTAGTGTTAAGAAGTTCTTTCTCACTAAGGGGCACAGCCATGTATGGCATGGATTTTGAGCTTATGGGACTGTGTGTACATATCCAACAATCAGATAAGTTTGTTAATGCTGTTATAATTTGATGATGTTTTATGAATTTATTGTCCACTTCCTCCTTGAGAACTTGAGTCATCGTCCCCACGAGGGGCAACATCAACACCAACCCTGCCAAGGGCAACATCATCGATCGAGGCGACGTCATCTGGGCTGATAACCTTTTTGCAATGGCTTGCATGTATCCAATTGGCTCGTCCTTGGAGCTTCACTGATGTGGCGGTGACCAGCTGTACTTCTACTGGTTGGCTGTACCTTGGCTCCAGACTGCTCCTGTTGTGTATCTTTGTTACCACCCAGTCTCCAGGTTGTAGTGAGTGGGTACCTGAAAGAAAGTTTGGATCTGGAATAGAAGAAAGGATTAGTTTGTGTGTCCTCTCCAGTTGTTTGTGTAGGGCAGCCAAGTACGTGGTCATATTGTCATAATGCTTTTGTAACTGCTGAGGAAAATACAGTCCTGTCTTTGGCATATTTCCAAACAATATTTCATAGGGAGAAAGTTTATCCTTCCCTCTTGGTGTGGTTCTTACAGAGTATAAAGCCAGGGGTAGACATTGTGTCCACGGTAAAGAAGTTTCATTCATGGCCTTCTGGATTTTTAATTTCAAAGTTCCATTTAGTCTTTCTACCTTACCACTGCTTTGTGGGTGATAGGGAGTGTGAAATGCTTGTTCTATCCCAAGGCTTTTTAATATGTTCCTCAATAGTTCTTGGGTAAAGTGAGTACCTCTGTCACTTTCAATTGTCTCTGGTACTCCATAGCGGCACACTACCTCAGCTATCAGTTTCTTTGCTGTGGTATCTGCATTTGCTTTAGCCACTGGAAAAGCTTCTGGCCATCCTGAAAATAAATCAGTGCAAACAAGTACATATTGATAAATTCCCACCTTAGGTAGTTGTATGTAGTCCACCTGTAATCGCTGAAAGGGGTAGTAGGACTTAGGAGTGTGTTTAGCTGGTGTTTTGGTGGTTTTACCAGGGTTGTGTTGTGCACATGTCATGCAGCCCTCTGTATATTTGGCTGCTGCATTTTGAAAACCAGGAGCATGCCATGTCTGTAACACTAGCTGGCTCATAGCTCCCTTTGAACAGTGTGTTTTCCCATGGGCTAGGGCACACATCATTGGATACAGTGCTCTTGGTAGGCAAACCTTAGAATTAAGATGCCTCAACTGTCCTAGACCTATTGCTGCACCTCTCTCCTCCCATTCTGCTTGCTCTTGAGGGGGTGCTTGGTCCTGGAAAGCACGCAACAGGGTCTCTGTGATGGGTTGTAAAACAGGCTTCACAATCATCAGAGGGAGAGCAGCAGCGTCCTTTGCCGCTGCATCCGCAGCCTCATTCCCTTTTGATAGGAGATCACTGTTATTAGTGTGTGCCTGTACTTTGACTATAGCTGCTTGGTCTGGCATGTGCAGTGATTCTAAAAGTTCTTCTACTGCTTTTGCATTCTTTATAGGTTTACCTGCCGAGGTCAAGAACCCTCTGGCTCTCCATATTGTCCCAAAGTCATGTGCAACTCCAAAGGCATATCTGGAGTCAGTGTATATGTTGACACGCTGTCCCTTACCCAATTTACACGCCTCAGCGAGTGCTTTTAGTTCTGCCTCCTGAGCTGAGCTGCTGGAGGGTAGGGACTGTTGTATGACGGCCTTACCATTGTGGACCACTGCATACCCGGTGAGGAAATGTCCTTTGTCTTCGCTCCAATATCGAGATCCATCTACAAAATACTCAGCATCAGGGTTAATCAGAGCAACATCAAATATACTGTTTATGCCGTTTGATTCCATATCCACTAGGCTTTGACAGTCATGTTCATGTTCAAAATTAAATAGTTCATCATCAGTGGATAGTTGAAAAATAAGGGGGTGTCCATGTCCCTGTCCCCCCACTCCTCCCTCCTTTTGTTCAGAATCTAGGGGCAGGAGTGTAGCTGGATTCAGAACAACACAACGTTTGATAGTCACATTAGGGGACAGAAGGGTAAGTTCAATTTTAGTAAGTCTTGCAACTGATAAGTGTTTTGTCTTGACTGTGTTCATCATTTCTTGCACTGCGTGTGGGACTTGCACAATAATGTCATGTTGAAGTACAATGTCTGTTGCTTTATCAACTAAAGCTGCTGCTGCTGAGACAGCGCGTATGCATGTCGGGGATCCTAGTACAATGGGATCCAGAGCAAGGGAGTAATAGGCAAGTGGTCGCATCTTGCCTCCATGATCTTGGGCTAATACTCCAGAGGCATGGCCTGCCTGTTCATGGCAGAACAGAGTAAATGGCTTATTGTAGTCAGGAAGTCCCAGTGCTGGCCTTGTAGTCAGTGACAGTTTCAGGGAGTGAAAATTGTCAATTGCCTCAGGTGACAGTACAAATGGGTCAGAGGTGAGACAGTCATATAATGGTTGCATCATAGCAGAGGCATCCCTGATCCAGGCTCTGCAGTACCCTATTAAACCCAGGAAAGTCCTCAATTGTTTAGGGTTTCTAGGGACTGGGTGTTTCTGTATGATTTCCAGCCTGTCAGGGGTTAAGTGTTTCATACCTTGGGAAATACAGTGGCCAAGGAAAACAACTGTTTTGGCACATAATTGCAGCTTGTGCTTGCTCGCTTTACAGCCAACTTCTTCTAGGAACATTAATAGTGATTTAGAATCTGTTTCACTGTTCTCCAGACTCTCACTACAAAGTAACAAATCATCTACATATTGTAGTAGAACTGAGGACTGATTGGGGGGCTGCCAGGTGTCCAGAATATCTTTCATGGTACGTGAGAAGATATCAGGGGAGTTTGCGGCACCCTGTGGCAGCACTACCCAAGCATACTGTCTTCCCCTATGTGTAAATGCAAAATACTGCTGGCACTCTTTATCCAGCGGGATGGAGAAGAAAGCATTGGCTAAGTCTATAACTGTGAAATAGACTGCAGTGCCGGGGACCTGGTTGAGCAGGGTATGTGGGTTAGGCACTTGTGGTGTATTAATTATTGTCACAGCATTCACAGCCCGCAGGTCATGTACCATCCGGTACTGTACAGGTTGACCGGGCAGTGTCTTTTTCTTTACTGGGTAAAGAGGAGTGTTGAAAGGCGAGATTATGGGCACTATGAGATTGTTTTCCAGTAAGGAGTTAATATCCTTTTCTATAGCAGCGTCTTGCTGTGGACTCAGAGGATATTGCTTTATACATACAGGACGGTTCTGCATGTCTGGTTTTAAATTTACTTGTACAGGCGGCACATTTAAAACTCCTACATCCATCTTATCTTGTGCCCATAGTTTTTCTGGGATGTCTGCCAACCAAAGGGGAGGGGTACTGGGGGCTTTTTCAGTGTCCGGCATACTTGCCATACTAAGGAGTTTGCATAGCAGGGACTCTGGAATGGCAGAGGTTAATGTAGGTGTGCCAGAAGAAAAGTCCAATGCTGCTCCCAGGGCACTGAGTACATCTGTCCCCAATAAATTGTAGGGAGTGTGTGGTGACACTAACACACGGGAGACAATTGATTGTGTGTCATGTATATTCAGTCGCATTGGTTTTGTTAACTGTAACTGAAATGATGTTCCCTCCACCCCTTCACAATCTATATAGTCTGGTGATAACAACTCTGCCGGTACATATTTGGTTTGTAATACAGTTCTGGCTGCCCCTGTGTCTACTAGAAAAGAGGTATTTTCCCCTGTGGGTAAAGTAACAGGCACCATCAATGATGGACCTGTCGGGGGGAGCACTGGGCAGAGGGAGACATCAGGGTTGCCAGTTTCCTATGCAGCAATCAAAGAATTGGGAGGCTCAACTGGACGGGAGGGACATCGGGCTGAATAATGACCCTTCTTATCACAGTTCCAGCATGTAATCTGGCTAAGATCCCTTCTCTGGGTTCTCAAAGTGTCTTTTTGTTCCCTGCCTCTTCCTCCATAGCCCCCCTTTTGTTGCATCGGGGCGAGACGAGTTCTTTTAGGAGCTAAATCTAACTCTGCACCTTTTGCAATGCTCACTAAATCATTAAACTGGCATGTACGCCAGTCGGGGCGGGATCTTTTAACAGCTTCTTGTACTGCCGGCTTAAGACCGGACATAAAAGTTATTTTTAGTAGGCGCAAGTCTTTTGCATCACCTTCTTCATACCCGTGATCTAACCACTGCTGCTGTAAAGTTGTGGCATAATCAGGGACTGACTGTTTAACATCTTGGGAAAATGACATAAAACTATCAGTTCGATCCTGTTGAGTAGCATCTACCCAGGGCTGCATAGCGTTCAGGTATTCTAGTCCTGATTGCTCATTGGTTTTATTTGCTGGTACGGGATTTGTAATAGCAGCTTGAATTTGATTTTTGAGCACTTCCCCTCCCTTTGTTTCTACCAGGCTCTCCATATCTGACCATGTAGCACGGTAAGCTAGATGTACTGCTCGCAGCTTTCTATGGAAAGCGCTTGGTGTTTTACGTGGGTCTGGGAGTGTGTTACATACAGCTAGTAAATCAGCCGGGCTCCAGGGGCGATACACAGTGGCTTCATGTGACTGGATTTCCCCTACTGCCCCAGGTACTGGTTGCCCGTCTACATCTACTGGTTTTGGTCCCCTGTGTGTATGGATACTTGATACTAACGGAAACAATCTAGTGGGGCGCTGCGTACCACAACTGACACAATATCCTGCAGTGAGGGGGTTCTGCTGCCCACAGTGTGGACATGTCCAGCAGCTGCCTTTCTTGCTATTTTCAGGATAAGGAGATGGCGCAGTTGCTGCTGTGGGGCTGTTTGGCAGTTGTAAAGGGGTTAACACATTAGTGAGGAGCTTTTCACTTAAAGGGTCATATAAATCATACATTATTCCATGATTTGCTTCCATACTCTTATGTTCTGTGTTACTCACTCTCTGTGCTACCTCATACCACATTTGGGCTTTTTCCACCATGTTATTGTCTTTCAACCATCCAACACAATTTGTCATAAATCTTTTCCAATCACATTCTGCTAATGTGCCATAGGACCCAACTCCCATCATTTTAAACATTCTTTTACAATCCTTCACAGCCTCAGATCCTTTTGCTCTTTCTACTATTTTGATGGCAGAGACCCACGTCTCAGGGCTGTCCCGCATTTTTGTCTTACTATTTTCTGACCCCATGGTCAGAGGGCGTAGGGTAGTCTCCGGAAAACTCCCCAGCTCCAAACAGACAGGCCTTAGTCTGTTGACAGATATCTCAGACAATCTATCTTACAGTTTCAGAAAGACTATCAATATCAAAAGTCGTTCCTTCAGACTATTCTAGCAGTGGGATATCCTTTTCTCTGATCCCTCACTGTTTTGAACATCAAGAACAGACAAAATGCTGCCAATCCACAAATTGCAAGAGCAAATCCTTCAACACAATCTACATTCATGAACTTCCATTGATTCAAGCAGGAGTTGGTCACATTCATTTCAAACTTCTACAAACCCTTCGTCTCTTTCACTTATGCAGAACACTTGCTGCCGGGGTGTGTCTTTCAGTTCATACAGCCTGTGATGTAGCATATATCCCAAACGCTTTCCTCTAGCACTTTGCAATGGTTTCACATGCAAATTATATTTGGTAACATATATGTAATCCTCCCCCCTTAGCCGTTCTCTCTGTGGGTTGTAGTTTAGGGGCCTGTTATCTATGTTGGTGATGATTTCTTTAGGGGCTCTGTGTCTGAGCCAATACCGATGTTCTTCACTGTAATTAGTTTGGGTAGTTATATTACTACGACACAGGTGGCACCTGGGGTAAGTGTCAGGGTCATTCAATGAATACAGGATGTTATATTACAACGGTATTCAATCCAGCGGTCTGATGTTATACTACTACAGACTTAATTACTTGGATGTTATTTTACATCAAAGTGTATATGCCGGATTATCATGTGCTAGAAATCAGTCTGTACTGATTCCCACCTTATACCAGTCTGGCAATGCATACAACTGGTTTATGGACCCTTACACACAATATCACTGTCTGGCAATGAATTTAGGAAAATATAAATGATTTTCTAATACAGTATTCAAAGTTTTCCCTATTGCACTGGGTAATGGTATTGAGTGCAAATTCAATATAGACACAATTGCTCCTCCTTGCACTGAGTGTATATCGTCTTCTATGAAGTGGATATTACTTCTGGGCTGGGAGCCATACAGTTTCAACAATTTGATATGTATGTCTTCTCACAGATGTATTCAACATCACACTACACACACATTTATCACACTTGTCACATACACCCCCATGTAAATCCATTTAACCACACTACCATCCTGACAAAGGACCTGATTATTACGGGACCCCTTTGTAGAGACTTACATATACAAAGTACGTTTCCAGGGACTTAACAGAGTGGCTGAAACAAATGGTGTAACATAAAGTCTGTTACTTACCGCGCGGTTTTGGTTTCAGTGACTCCCCAGGTCCTTCCAGATTAGTGGACTTTGCACAAAATTCTCATTAGGAGGTCCCGGGTTTCGGCACCATAACTGTCGAAGAAACCCCTTCCAGGTAGCACCTTTTGGGATGGGTGCTCTAATGGGCTCCCTCTGCTTTGTCAGGTGGTATTCAAATATGGTAATTGAAGTATCAACAGTGCACCGGGAGATCAATAAAGACAATAGCAATCTGTCGTCTCAATCAATATTCTCATTTATTATCAAGATACATAGGTTAATATACCCTCAGGGCGTACCCTCTAACCAGGGTGTTACCTCTCATGGAACAACCAATCATAACATTTTACACGTAGACTGAAAATACGTCATAGGGTACCTTCCCACTGAGGTCACGTGATCTTTCTAACATCTGCAAATCCTGGCCTACAAACAATAAAAAATGTAGGAGGTCTCCACAAGGCCATACGATGATTTCACATATGTGTATGAAATACTGAGATAAAGAATTAATTGGAAATATAATGATTATTTTAGGTCTAGGCGTTTTGCCAGACTCCTATCTACCAGTATTGAAGGCCATGAAGAAGAACACAAAGTAATAACTTATTCCCTTGTGATTCAAGCAGTAACAGAAAGAGATCATAACTGAATGGAGAATACATATCTTCATAATCCGGCATCCTGCTTGATAATTCATAGTGTAATTTAATACAGAGAACATAAGCAATTTGACCATCCATCACACTCTCCTGTATTATACTGTGTTGTGCTGTACTATATTATACTGAGCCATATAAAACTATGCTATTCTGTACAGTACTATACTAAATTGTGCAATGCTGTTTTATATAATACTATACTGTACCACACTATACTATGCTATGATTTAGTATTGTGATCACAGCTCCGGAGTATAATACAGGATGTAACTCAGGATCAGTACAGGATAAGTAATGTAATGTATGTACACAGTGACTCCACCAGCAGAATAGTGAGTGCAGCTCTGGAGTATAATACAGGATGTAACTCAGGATCAGTACAGGATAAGTAATGTAATGTATGTACACAGTGACTCCACCAGCAGAATAGTGAGTGCAGCTCTGGAGTGGGTGGAGTAGGACGTGTGGAGAGAGCTGCTGAGACTACCGTGCAGGCCTTGGATCCAGGGACTTTCCTTATTCTATCTGCCCAGGCCTCATACCATCTGCCTGGGCTTGGAAAGTACCCTGAGGGGGGTTCCATCCTAGGATGGAGCCTCAGACCTCTACCTCCCGGAGCATGCCAGCGGGGGGTAGAGGGTCATCCCAGCTGGCTGGGAATATGCAAACGGTCGCGGGGGTGAGGAGATCATCTCGGGGCAAGGCTGTCCTGGCTCCCCCTGAGGCTGGAACCCTGGATAAGGGTATGGAGACGCGGTCCGGCAGGGTGATCGAGGTGTTGTCATCTGGAGAAGGACCAGCGCCGTCCGGGCATTTGGATGACGGTCGTGTGGAGGAATGGGGACAGCTGAGGACCGGAGAGACGGTGGAGAACTTCAGCTCCCGTCTGGCTATGCGGTTGGAGGAGTATCGGGACCTCAGGAAGTCGCTGCAACGGCTCCGTGCGGACTTGGCGGTCGCCAGAGGAAGAGCTGCAAAAGCCTCAGGAGGTAAGAGGTCCCGATACCTTTTAAATGTGAAATCCTTGTTGGAGGAAATAAAAGAAGTGGAAGAGAGACGTGAGGAGATTTTGGCAGGCGGAGGGGTGTTTGGTGAAAAATTAAAAAATGAAGAGAGGTTTGCCGAGATGGCAGAACCTATAAAAATAGAAAGTGTGGAGGAAGACAGCAGAGCCCCAGACACAGCAAAGGAAATTGTGGGGGAGAAAATGGAGCATGAGAATGCAAAGTCCAGAGAAGGCTCAGATTCTGAGGCACCCAGGAGCAGTGAGGAGGAGGAGGGTGGACTCACAGCTGGGAGAAATCAGGAGAGTTTTGATACTGACAGTGAGCGGCCTCCAGGATTACTTACACAGATCCGTAACGTGGAGTCGCCGGTATCCTTCCAGGGATTTTGTTTTGGTGCGGAGTTACCCGCAGAGGAGGAAAAGCAAAAGAAAAAAAAATTTAAGAAGAAAAAAAAGACAAAGGAAAAAAAATCTGCTGAAGGTTCATTTAAAATGGTGTATACAGCAAGATCCTTCCTGTGCTCTGAGCCTGATGAAAGTCAGGATCAGGGCGCAGGTCCCGCAAGACCCCCAGCTCAAGCCTCTGCAGTGGGGCTGGAGCGGGAATGCGGGGAGAGTGTTACGGGTCCGGCATTAGAACACGTGGTGGTCAAAATGGCGCCGGACGCCAACCCCTGCAAAGGGGGCGGTACTGGTGGCCTGGTGACGCCAGGGGGTGTGTCCCCGTGTCCGGTTAATGGCGAGCCCGGGAAACTGGTCTCTGATGCGAGTCAGCGGTCTGGAGAACGGGTAAACCAGAAACCGGATGTGGTGTCTGAAAGCCGGAAGTCTGTCGGTGTCGCAGTAAAGCCGTCAGACGTTCCGGACAAGGGCGGTCACAGAGGGGGCTCCGGCTCTGTTGGCCACTCCTCTGTGGGAGGGGGGAGTGGTCCGGCGCCGGAGGCGGCTCCAGTGACATCAGTGGCTCCTTCGTCCGCATCACTGAAAAGTGGTGTAGGCGAGAAGGGGGCTGCTGGCGTCGGGGGCGGCGGTGGCCCCTTTCCCAAAAATGTTCCGCACATAGAAAAGATGGAGGTTAATGAGGCGGAGGGCACAGCGGGGACACCGCTTATAACATCTGGTGGCGTCCCTGCAAAGGTGCCTGATGATGCGGAGACTGAAGCAGTGTCTACCCACACAAAATGTACAGGAAAAATACATAACATAGGACCAGGCCTGGCCAGAAGGATGACTGCAGGGGGACCTGGTGGGTTAAATAAAAAAGTTGCGGCTGTGGATGTGGGAACTGCTGGGGGTATGCAGGTGTCTGTAAATAAAGTTGCTGGAGTGTCTGCTGGTAATGGGGTGTTGAGTGCTGTGTCTGTAGGTGGTGAGGTGGTGGGTGGTGGGGATGGGGTATCAACCAGGGGCAATGGGCCTGGCGCTCCTCTTGCTGTGACATCCGGCAGGTCTTATGCTGGTGTGGCAGCGGGGGGACAGCGGGCCCACCCATCTTCATCCTCAAGGTCCGGGGACGGTAACTTGCAACAACGTCTCTTGGACGCTTTAAGAGAGGGAAAGCAAACCCTAACCATAGGGGGAGTGCAGAAGGACCTGTCTTTCTGGATAGACAGATATGGTCTAAATGCCTTCCGAGAGCAACGAGGAGATCAGTGGTCGCTCCCAACAGCCGGGCAGGCTGTAGCCAGGAGGAATGTGGTCCGTCTCCGGTGGCGTGGCAATGATGCGTGCCCTCCCAGAAAGAGGGTGGTGGAGCTGCTGCTGGGGATGGGCTTCAAGGCGAGTGACATCTTTGCCTTGATACATCCTCATGGCTCGGTCGAGTTTGACATCAGCTTTGTTCACCTAGGGGGCCTTGAGGTCTTCTGGGGGAACTACGAGCTGATGAAGGACGAGCCTGGCTGGCGAGACTTTGCTGCACAAGCAATTTCTCGCCAAAGTGGTCCCAAGAGAGTGACCGTTCTTACCCGTAATGAGTCACTCTCTTGTATTGATATCATGACCTGGTTGGGAAGGTACGGAGAGGTAGTAGAGATGCCACGGAAGAACATGGATGAGTTTGGCATCTGGTCAGGGGCCTGGACGTTCATGGTTAAATTAAAGCGTCTGGGACAGACGGTGTCCCACATACCATCGTCTGCTTTCCTGGGAAGAGATCGGATCCTTGTCTTCTACCAGGGGCAGCCGAAGTTGTGTCACCGGTGTGGCGACCCCTCACATTTGAGTGCAGGCTGCAAGGTGCAGAAGTGTGCTCATTGTGGGGGGATTGGTCATCTAGCCGCATCGTGTGACCGTATTCGGTGCAACCTGTGTGGTGACTTAGGTCACCCGTTCAGTCGGTGTCCTCGCTCTGTTGTCAATGCTTGCTCCAAACCTGCGGAGGATGAAAGGAGGGAGGCCTCCGTGGGTGAGGGTGCGGGCAGGGACGATGGGGCACAGGGGCAAGGGAAGAATGCAAAGAAGGGTCCCCCTTCTCGCCAGAGAAGGGCGGAGAAGCGAAGGAAGGAGAGGATTTGGAGGGCGCTCCAGGAAACTGGGACAACCTCTGATTCGGATCTGGATGCCCCCCCTGAATCTGATGCCCCTGGGGAGGCCGAATTGAATGGGGAGATGAGGAGGATCCAAAGGGAGCAGAGGGCTGAGGACTCTCAGTCCTCCCACTATGAAAGTGTGGGAGAGGAAGAGAGGACTCAGCCTACAGCAAAAGGGACACCGGGCAAAACCCAAGGGCCAAATACATCTGGCCCCGCCCTGGCCCAGGAAGGTAAATCCTGTACCCCCCTGGTGCGCTCTACTGATCGATACCATGCTCTCGTGGACATTCCAGCCTCTCATACTAAGAGGGAGGGCATGGTAGGGCACCCTAGAGTCGTTGAGCCTCCCCTGCTGCAGGGGCCGTTGCCCCCAGAGGGGGAGGTTGACCCGGTACTTGGGGATGAAGATGGGAATAGGGTGGTGAATATGGACTCCTCAGTTTGCAAGAAGCGAGGCAAAGAAGGGGGGTCCTCATCAGATAGAGGGGGGGGTGGGAAGAAGAAAGCCGTCTAACTCAAACATCCATGATGGCGGCACCCACTCCGTTGACGCTGGCATCAATTAACGTTGCCAGCATTAAGTCAGATAGGGCGAGATTTGCAGCCTTTGATTTTCTTGGCCGAGTTGAAGCCGACATTTTCTTTTTGCAGGAGACCAGGCTGTCACTTTTGGCAGACGTCGTTAAATCTAGGAGGGAGTGGCGACGCGGGCCCTCCTACTGGTCTCTTGCGGCTGAGCCCTATAGCGGAGTGGCGGTCCTTTTCACCGCACCGGTAACATGCCGACGGATGATTGAGTTAGAAATGGGGAGGTGCTTGATCTTAGATGTCCTCATGAGGGGACAGGAATTAAGACTAATCAATATATACGGACCCCAGAGCAAATGGGACCGTAAAAGTCTCTTCATGAGGATTAAGCCTTTCCTTTTTTCAGGTCGACAAGTTATCTTTGGAGGGGACTTCAATACTGTCATGAGACCCCGAGATAGAGGAGGTTCCGGAGATAAAAAATTGACCTACGATAGTGTAGCATTAAAAAATATAGTTAGCGATGCTCGCCTGGTGGATATCCACATCAGGCATACCCCAGGCCACTCGGGTTTCACCTATCGTAGAGGTAGTTGTAGGTCTAGGATAGACAGGTTTTTTTTGAAGGAGGAAGCCATCTCTTCACCAGTGTCCGTTGTTGAGGTGGAGTTCTCCGATCACTGTATGATTATTTTCTCTTTGAACATTGCAGAGTCCCTCCAGATGGGAAGAGGTATATGGAGGCTGAATTCTACTCTCTTGGAAGAAGCGGAGATAAGACAGGCCTTTGAGGATTTTCTTCAGAGCCAGGTACCTTTGTTGGATCTCAGTGGTACTAAGTCTGAGTGGTGGGAGTTGTTTAAAGTCCGGGTGGCAGGATTTTTCCGCAGGCTCTCGAGCCTCAGGTCCATGAGTAGGTACCGCCTATATCAGGAACTGAGGAGGAAACTCGAACATCTGGTCTCAACCGGGGGTAGTGGGGAGGAGATCTCCGTGGTGAAAGCTTTGCTCAGGAGGTGTCAGTATGATAGGCACACATCTTTAGTTCTTGAGAGGGATTTCGGGAGGTACCGCTCGCCCGACCCCTACAGGAACTGTAAGATGTCAGTGAGTCGTAAGGTTGTGACAGGACTGATTGATAGTACAGGATCTCTGAAGAGATCCAAATCAGGGATCTTGGAGGTCGTCAGATCCTTCTACTCGCACCTCTTGGGGAAGCAAGATCCAAACCGAGACGAGATGTCGGCTTTCCTGGCTGAAACCATCCCTGAGCCAGGGGTAGACCCCTCTCTCGGTGTTTTGATAGATTCGATCAAGGAAGAGGAAGTGGGATTGGCGATTGATGGGCTTGCCCTCAAAAAATCGCCAGGGCCGGATGGCTTAACATCCGAGTTTTATAAGACTTTTAAAGGAACCCTAGTTCCCCTCTTGACTGAGGTGTTTAATGAGTGCCTTTCCTCGGGTACTTTGCCAATGTCAATGAGGAGGTCGGCCTTGATCATTTTATCGAAGGGTAAAGACTCGACCCGTATTGAGAATTGGCGTCCCATAGCGCTGCTCAATACGGACAGAAAGGTTCTTGCAAAGGTGCTGTTTAATCGGCTGGTGAAGTTTGCATCCCGGCTCCTTTTGCCGGTCCAGCATTGCTCTGTTCCAGGCCGCAGCACATTTAGTGCTGTCCTCAGTGTCAGAGAGGCAGTGGAGCAGGGAAATTCTGGTCGGTGGGAGGGGTACATCCTGTCCTTGGACCAGGCCAAGGCTTTTGACCGGGTGGACCACGAGTACCTCTGGTCGGTCCTTCTGAGGTACGGCCTACCGGGGGGGTTTGTCAATTGGCTACAGACCTTATACACTGGGGCTGAGACTTTTGCGCTGGTGAACGGTTGGGTTGGAACCCCCTTTGAGGTTGGGTCTGGTGTCCGCCAGGGTTGTCCCTTGAGCCCTTTGCTATATGCGTTCGCAATTGATCCTTTTCTTAAAAGGATCGATCGTGGGCCATTGGCGGGAGTCGGGGCCGGCCTGGAGGGGCCAGAGGCCACTCAGAGGGTGGTTGCGTACGCAGACGACGTCTCCATTTTTGTCTCCTCGAGAGGGGAGGCAGAGTGGGTGATGTCGGAAGTGGAGCGTTACTCATTGGCATCTGGGTCCAAGATCAACCGGGATAAGTGCAAAAGTCTCTGGCTGGGAGGAGGAGATCCTGGTTTTGATCTCCCGGACACCCTTCCAGAGCCTCAGGGGTCTGCTAAGATCTTAGGAGTCGAATTTGGCCCGGGTGATTACCCCAAGAAGAACTGGGAGGATAGGCTGAATCTAGTTGCCCAGAAGGTCGACCAATGGAAGGGTTGGTCCTTAACCCTGAGGGAAAGGGTTCACTTGGCCAAGGCCTACCTGGTGCCCATGTTGCTTTACCTGGGCAGTGTGTGCATCTTGCCAGAACCTCTCTGGACTCGGGTCTATAGCCTGTTCTTCCAGCTGTTATGGGGGAACAGGCTCAACCTAATCAAGAGGGAGGTTACTTACCTACCAAGGACACTAGGCGGGTTAGGTATGGTTAACCCGGTGGTGTTCCTAGTGAACACCTTTGTTAAGATCAACCTGGCAAACCTCTGGCAAGAGAGGGCTCCTTGGTGGATATCCTCCTGCAGGGGGTGGTTTTGGCCTTTCTTCCAGGAATGGGAGAGAGGAGGGCAAGTGAAAGACCTGCGTACACCTCACGGACATCTCCCGGCTTATGCCACCCTGGCGCTGAAGATTGTTCGCCGGTGGGGTCTGGAGGTGTGGGAGATCAGGACCATGTCGAGAAAATTTCTTGACAGGAGGGTCCTGATGACCCACTTCCAGAAGCCCCTGGCGCTCAAAGACTGCCCAAGTAGTGACCTCGGGGTGGGATTAAAACTTTTAAATTCAGCGAGGATTCCCCAGAAGTTTTGGGATCTGGCTTGGCGTTGCTTCCATGGGAGACTGTATGTGAGGGACAATCTAAAGTGCAGAAGCTCTGATGATCGGGATTGCCCCCGGGAGGAGTGTGGCGGAGTGCTGGAAAGCATGGAGCATTTCCTGCTTCATTGCCCTTTCAATACAGAGGTATACAAAAGGGTGGGAGCCTCCATTGGTTGGCCAGGCCTAACCAGCCTCTCCTATGCTGGGTGGGCCTATGGAGTGTTCGGAGACCTCGGTGGTAGGGACCATTGCACCTTGTTTCTAGTCAGTATAGTGGTCAGGCACTTTATGTGGAATGCACGATGTCTAGTTTCTACCCAGAAGAAAATCCTCCTAGTGGATGAGGTTGTTAGCAATATCATGGGTGACCTGGTGAAGGTGCATTCTTTGGAGGTTGGCAGATTGGGAGCATCCAAAGCCTCTCGTCTTTGGAGGGGCTTTTCCTTTTGGGTGCCTTAATGTGTCTGCCTTCATGAGGGAGGGGGAGTCGTCACCGGTGCTCAACTGGAGGTGGGGGTCTGCGTTCCGCTGAGGCACCAATAAAAAATATAGCGATAGGACTCGGAATAAGGGAAAGGTGAGGGTCAGCATAGGGTCAGCTTTCAATAGGGTCAAGAAAGGGTTAGTAATAGGGTAAGGAGATAGGGCAAGCGATAGGGAGGGTGCAGCGGTGGACGTGGTACCTTGGCCTCTGGGGGGGTGCTGGGGGGGGCTTTCCCTTCTCTCTATCTGGTGATGGGCTAGGTAAGCACTGGAAGATTTTTGTTTTGTTTAGGATTGAAATGGCAGGAAAAAGGTTTACAAGCGACCGAACTTGGTGCTTTCGGGTACGGTGTATTTTGTATATGGTTTGGTATTTGGACAGGTTGGTGACGTGTATTGTATTATAATGTAGAAATGTTGTTAGAATAGGGATAGACTTAAGGGGGTTAATAGATAGGTTGGGAGGGGGTCGGGGGGGGGGGGGGGTTTGCCTGACCCAGCCCCGGACTATGCGGACATGGGAGGACATGGGGCGGGGGGCTGGGCTGGGGTGTTGGGTGTGGTGGTGGGGGCCAGCATCTGGACTATGCGGACGTGAGAGGACATGAGGCGAGATGCTGGCTGGGGTGGTGGAGTTTAGGTAAGAAGGGTAAGGTTAGGGAAAGTCAGGATGTGTATAGTGTGATTAAAAAATATATATATATAAAAAAAAAATAAAAAATAAAAAAATTGGGATTAGTATTATTATATTTTGGATTTTTGGGGATATTATTATTATTATTATTTTATTATTATTATGTTGTTGTTTTATTATTATTATCATCATTATTATGTTGTTTCTTTAGGCCCTTGGGTGACGCGGGTCGGGGGATTTTCTGTTAGTACTTTTGATTACGTTTATATGATGTTTGTATATATTCTAGTTATTGTTTAGCTTCGGATGAAGTGTAGATGTAAGTATATAAGAGTGGGGTGTATGTGGCCGGGTCTGGTATAGTTTTCTCTTCTCATATACAGAGATGTATAGAAGAAAATTTGTTTATAAGAATTGGGTTGTGACTTTTTGGTTATATGGAATTAGTTATGTATTTGTTTTTCAGTTTATGTTTTGTAAATTTATATAAAATAAAGAGATACAGGATGTAACTCAGGATCAGTACAGGATAAGTAATGTAATGTATATACACAGTGACTCCACCAGCAGAATAGTGAGTGCAGCTCTGGAGTATAATACAGGATGTAACTCAGGATCAGTACAGGATAAGTAATGTAATGTATGTACACACTGACTCCACCAGCAGAATAGTGAGTGCAGCTCTGGAGTATAATACAGGATATAACTCAGGATCAGTACAGGATAAGTAATGTAATGTATGTACACAGTGACTCCACCAGCAGAATAGTGAGTGCAGCTCTGGAGTATAATGTAGGATGTAACTCAGGATCAGTACAGGATAAGTAATGTAATGTATGTACACAGTGACTCCACCAGCAGAATAGTGAGTGCAGCTCTGGAGTATAATACAGGATGTAACTCAGGATCAGTACAGGATAAGTAATGTAATGTATGTACACAGTGACTCCAGCAGCAGAACAGTGAGTGTAGCTCTGGAGTATAATACAGGATGTAACTCAGGATCAGTACAGGATAAGTAATGTAATGTATGTACACAGTGACTCCACCAGCAGAATAGTGAGTGCAGCTCTGGAGTATAATACAGGATGTAACTCAGGATCAGTACAGGATAAGTAATGTAATGTATGTACACAGTGACTCCAGCAGCAGAATAGTGAGTGCAGCTCTGGAGTATAATACAGGATATAACTCAGGATCAGTACAGGATAAGTAATGTAATGTATGTACACAGCGACTCTACCAGCAGAATAGTGAGTGCAGCTCTGGAGTATAATACAGGCTGTAACTCAGGATCAGTACAAGATAAGTAATGTATATACACAGTGACTCCACCAGCAGAATAGTGAGTGCAGCTCTGGAGTATAATACAGGATATAACTCAGGATCAGTACAGGATAAGTAATGTAATGTATGTACACAGTGACTCTACCAGCAGAATAGTGAGTGCAGCTCTGGAGTATAATACAGGATATAACGCAGGATCAGTACAGGATAAGTAATGTAATGTATGTACACAGTGACTCCACCAGCAGAATAGTGAGTGCAGCTCTGGAGTATAATACAGGATGTAACTCAGGATCAGTACAGGATATGTACAAGTGACTCAATGCTCCATAATAATTCAGCACTTCATTATTTTATTAATTTATTTTTACTTTTACAGTATTTTTTTAAGAGAAGACTTCTCTCCTTTTCCTGCAGCACCTCTCACTATGAACCCAGAACCAAGATGAGAGGATGACATCACCAGGTGAAACGGTTGCCACCCAGAAATCCCAGTGGGTGTCCTTCACTGATGATGTGACCTTACAAGGTAATTATGACAGCAGACAAACAATAATAGCAGATGAATCAACCCGGAGCCCTTCTCAGTCCAGGAGCCCCTGTGTATATAGTGGGTGTGGTTATAATTATTATGGGTGGAGTTATATTTTTTGTGGTTGGTGTTTTATAATGCGGGTGTGGTTTACCTGTTACAGGTTGGGGTTATACAAATAATAGGTGTGGTCATAATTATGGAGGGCTGAATTGTAAACTTTGTGGGCAGAATTAGAACTATAATGGGTGGAGTTCTGTGTATTGTTAGAATTATAATGGTTGTGGGTGAGGTTATAAGTGTGGACGGAGCTGTGTGTAGCTCAGGTGATATATAATAACCCACAAGTTACACTTGTCATCTGTCCATAAAACCTCTGGCCATGTTATAAATTATAAATTCAGACGACCCTCCAGTCATCATCATCATCATCCTTCAATGTGTTGTGTCTATTTTATAGGACAAGTTACTGAGGACAAGTCAAGGAAACCCCCCCGACCGCACCCAGAACATGAGAGAGTCCAGGCAGGACGAGAGGGCCCCGGTGCCCCCGACATCAATAGTAAATCAGGACCTGGACCCCCGGATGTAGAGCCAAGTCCCCGGAGGTCTGATGTCTTCTGCTGGGTCCAGTTTGATGAGACCCCCCAGGCAACATGTAAAACAGGTAGTGATGTCTTGTACTGTTCTCAGAGCAAAGGATTTTGAGGGCCCCCTCCAGCTATACAGAACATTTGTCCACTTTTGCAAACTTTCTTGTTGACATTGTAAACGCAGGAAATATCATTATTTGTAAATGACCCGTTCTGAGAATGATCACAGCGGGAAGTGATTGGTTCTAAATGACCAAATGGGTTCTTTATTGTTAGACCTTTAGGGCCTATTATGGTGTAAGTTCCTGGGCCCACGAGAGGATCCTCTGATTATCTGGTAGCCAGTTATGTAATTGCTGTCAGACCCCAACCAGTGTGGTAGCGAGGCTTTCCTTCACCCGGGCACATGCCCCTCCAGCTGCACCCCTGGTTAGCTCCATGCCCCAGCACAGGGCAACAATATGGGGCTGTATCACCGTATAACTAAGCTGGGTGACCGCCCTTTTATTGATTGCTACCCAGCTTTCCCAGGAACAGATACAACTAAGAAACACCTGATGAGAAATTGTGACTCCTCTGGGTGGCAGGTTAGCTGGCGATGTTTTGCTGACTTCTATATAAGGATTTTTTGTACTTTTTATAGCCTCGCCATCAAGAACATCAACCTGGAGATCCCCGACCTGCAGCCCGTCCAGGCGGCCCCCGTTACCCCGCCAGAGCAGCACAGAGGTTTTTTATGAGGACAGCAGCACAAACATCAGACCCCCATACCCAGACTGGTCGACCACCCGCAATGACGATGCCACATGTGAGAACGCATCTATGGGTAAGGTAACAGCGACCAGCCTGTAATGTACACGTATCCCATAATTGTCTCCTGTATAAGGATATGTTATAAAGGACATTCCCGGATACACGGCTGACAATTCACACAAGACATTGTGCAATGCATCTGACTGCAGGCTATTGTTTCCTGTTATCATCCATCCTCATTTTCAGTTCTCTTCAGATCTTGACATTTGTACGTAGGTTCACTATGATGAGCCTCTCACCTCGAATAAATGGACTCGGGGTGGAGGGGAGCAGATACAAGGTCACTGACATATGCTTTGTTTTTTTTCCAGCCCCCACCCCAAAATCTCCACTTACAGGACACCCACTAGTAAAAGGGCCGGTGCAGTCCTATGTAAATAAAGTGTCATACGTGTATAATGAAAGCTTCTGGAAATGTCTAATAGACTTTGTGTTTCAATTCCTCATGATTTTCAAGATCCCTGCTTGATGTCAGTGTATGGAAACGTTAATTTCCCCATTCGAATGTTGAAATCCGTTCCTGACCTATTCCTGCTCACACAGCTGATCAGGACAGGAGAGAGATTTGTGCTGCTGGACTGCTCACCTCATTGAGGATTGTTTAGATGATACACTTTAACAAACCCTCAGCTGTGAGCACTAATAGGTCCAGGCAGCCTCACTGGCAGCAAACAATGATCTTGAAAATGATGAAGAATCAAAACACAAATTATATTAGAAAGCTGCAAAATTTTTCATTATACAATTATTAATCCTAATTTACATATGACTGCACCAGCAACGCTCTACCTGCAGTCTATCTCCTCTCCATTTCCGGTGACGTTGAAAACAATCTATTGTTCCCTGTTATCATTTCAGGCTTATGTGTATCGCCCCTGCTGTTCCCCAATACAATGAGCGCTGAGGTGTCGAGTTTATACAATATAATTAGTAATATGTAATGTAACGTGGCTTCCGGCTTTACTACTTGCCCCGAACATGAAATTGTCTGAGGATCTGGGGGTCTCGGAGAGGGGCAGGGCAGGAGCTGGACGGGGCCCCGCAGCAATGTGTGATGTCAGGGCAACAGACACTGGGAACAATGGTTTCTGGACTGGATCCTGCTGGAAGCCTCTGACCTGTATCCAGAGCTGCTGAGCATTGTGGGGCCTGGGGCTCGTCTCCTCCCGGCTTTGTATTTGGTTATTGAAGGGAAAACAGCCGAGATCTGAGAGTTTTCTCCTGTGAGAGCAGTGAAGTGTGTGACCGTCGCCTCATGTGCACTGACGATCCGGTCATGTATGGTTTATGTGAGGAGACGGGTCACGTGTCCTGTGTGTTGGGGTAAATCAGATCACGTGTCTTGTTGGTCGGTGTGAGCTCGTTCCCCTTGTCTTGTGCCTTGGGGTGAGCGGGGTCACGTGTCTTGTGTGTCGTGGTGAGCGGGGTCACGTGTCTTGTATGTCGGGTTGAGTGGAGTCTTGTATTTGGTGTGCCGGGGTTATCTGGTTAACTTGTCTTGTGTGTCGTGGTGAGCGGGGTCACGTGTCTTGTGTGTCGCGGGGTCACGTGTCTTGTGTGTCGCGGTGAGCGGGGTCACGTGTCTTGTGTGTCGCGGTGAGCGGGGTCACATGTCTTGTGTGTCGCGGTGAGCGGGGTCACGTGTCTTGTGTGTCGCGGTGAGCGGGGTCACGTCTTGTGTATCGTGGTGAGCGGGGTCACGTGTCTTGTGTGTTGCGGTGACGCGGTCACGTGTCTTGTGTGTCGCGGGGTCACGTCTTGTGTGTCGCGGTGAGCGGGGTCACGTGTCTTGTGTGTCGCGGTGAGCGGGGTCACGTGTCTTGTGAGTTGCGGTGAGCGGGGTCGCATGTCTTGTGAGTTGCGGTGAGCGGGGTCACGTGTCTTGTGTGTCGCGGTGAGCGGGGTCACGTGTCTTGTGAGTTGCGGTGAGCGGGGTCACGTGTCTTGTGTGTCGCGGTGAGCGGGGTCACGTGTCTTTTGACTGTGACTACAGATGTGTGTTGTACATGTGTAGAGCAGGGGGAATGTAAGGGACAGGTGTGAGGGGGGTGCACACTACCCCCTGCAGAGTGAATCATTACAAACAAGTGATTGGTGTGGGGGCTGGTTTGTTCTGAAGGGGGAGGGGGGGGTCTTTGCTTCATCATCGGTGTGTAGACCTGTGACTGCTGTGGTCTCACTCATACACCAGACACAGGACAGGCCGACCGGACACCATGATCCTGCTCCCAGGTAATAACATCCGCCATCAACCGATCAATACAAAGGGGGTACAAAGTGTCAATGTCACATGACTAAGCGAGCACAGGACGGCTGATACATTGTATCGTATTCAGCTCTGATCACAGTCATCTCAGGCCTGAGACACACAACAACGTTGCACCCATAGAAATGCTGAGTACAATGTGTGTGACTTAGCAGAACTCTCAACAGGCCACACATCATTGTGTAACACTGGCCTTATGTAGCAGTGTGACCTGTGTGTACATTGTCAGTGACATTGAAGCCGAAATCAAAAGTTTTTACCAATAAGTTTGAGCGGCTATCAAGTGACTCCAGTTGTCAATCTGTGTGGTGTGTTAATGAATCTCCATAAACAGCGAAGTCAGAGCTGAACTCACAATACTGCAGTTTGAGAGCTGAAATCTCTGGGTGTTCCTTTCTTGTTCAGTGTCTGCACAGTGTGTCATCTGAAAAACGAATCAGTACAGGAGAAGTAATGTATGTACACAGTGACTCCACCAGCAGAATAGTGAGTGCAGCTCTGGAGTATAATACAGGATGTAACGCAGGATCAGTACAGGATAAGTAATGTAATGTATGCACACAGTGACTCCACCAGCAGAATAGTGAGTGCAGCTCTGGAGTATAATACAGGATGTAACTCAGGATCAGTACAGGATAAGTAATGTAATGTATGTACACAGTGACCCCACCAGCAGAATAGTGAGTGCAGCTCTGGAGTATAATACAGGATGTAACTCAGGATCAGTACAGGATAAGTAATGTAATGTATGTACACAGTGACTCCACCAGCAGAATAGTGAGTGCAGCTCTGGAGTATAATACAGGATGTAACTCAGGATCAGTACAGGATAAGTAATGTAATGTATGTACACAGTGACTTCACCAGCAGAATAGTGAGTGCAGCTCTGGAGTATAATACAGGATGTAACGCAGGATCAGTACAGGATAAGTAATGTATGTACACAGTGACACCACCAGCAGAATAGTGAGTGCAGCTCTGGAATATAATACAGGATGTAACTCAGGATCAGTACAGGATATGTAATGTAATGTATGTACACAGTGACCCCACCAGCAGTATAGTGAGTACAGCTCTGGAGTATAATACAGGATATAACTCAGGATCAGTACAGGATAAGTAATGTATGTACACAGTGACCCCACCAGCAGAATAGTGAGTGCAGCTCTGGAGTATAATACAGGATGTAACTGAGGATCAGTACAGGATAAGTAATGTAATGTATGTACACAATGACTCCACCAGCAGAATAGTGAGTACAGCTCTGGAGTATAATACAGGATATAACTTAGGATCAGTACAGGATAAGTAATGTAATGTATGTACACAGTGACTCCACCCGCAGAATAGTGAGTGCAGCTCTGGAGTATAATACAGGATGTAACTCAGGATCAGTACAGGATAAGTAATGTATGTACACAGTGACCCCACCAGCAGAATAGTGAGTGCAGCTCTGGAGTATAATACAGGATGTAACTGAGGATCAGTACAGGATAAGTAATGTAATGTATGTACACAATGACTCCACCAGCAGAATAGTGAGTACAGCTCTGGAGTATAATACAGGATATAACTTAGGATAAGTAATGTAATGTATGTACACAGTGACTCCACCCGCAGAATAGTGAGTGCAGCTCTGGAGTATAATACAGGATGTAACTCAGGATCAGTACAGGATATGTAATGTATGTACACAGTGACTCCACCAGCAGAATAGTGAGTGCAGGTCTGGAGTATAATACAGGATGTAACTCAGGATCAGTACAGGATAAGTAATGTAATGTATGTACACAGTGACTCCACCAGCAGAATAGTGAGTGCAGCTCTGGAGTATAATACAGGATGTAACTCAGGATCAGTACAGGATAAGTAATGTAATGTATGTACACAGTGACTCCTCCAGCAGAATAGTGAGTGCAGCTCTGGAGTATAATACAGGATATAACTCAGGATCAGTACAGGATAAGTAATGTATGTACACAGTGACTCCACCAGCAGAATAGTGAGTGCAGCTCTGGAGTATAATACAGGATATAACTCAGGATCAGTACAGGATAAGTAATGTAAGTACACAGTGACACCACCAGCAGAATAGTGAGTGCAGCTCTGGAGTATAATACAGGATATAACTCAGGATCAGTACAGGATAAGTAATGTAATGTATGTACACAGTGACTCCACCAGCAGAATAGTGAGTGCAGCTCTGGAGTATAATACAGGATATAACTCAGGATCAGTGCAGGATAAGTAATGTAATGTATGTACACAGTAACTCCACCAGCAGAATAGTGAGTGCAGCTCTGGAGTATAATACAAGATATAACTCAGGATCAGTGCAGGATAAGTAATGTAATGTATGTACACAGTGACTCCACCAGCAGAATAGTGAGTGCAGCTCTGGAGTATAATACAGGATGTAACCCAGGATCAGTACAGGATAAGTAATGTATGTACACAGTGACTCCACCAGCAGAATAGTGAGTGCAGCTCTGGAGTATAATACAGGATATAACTCAGGATCAGTACATGATAAGTAATGTATGTACACAGTGACTCCACCAGCAGAATAGTGAGTGCAGCTCTGGAGTATAATACAGGATGTAACCCAGGATCAGTACAGGATAAGTAATGTATGTACACAGTGACTCCACCAGCAGAATAGTGAGTGCAGCTCTGGAGTATAATACAGGATATAACTCAGGATCAGTACATGATAAGTAATGTATGTACACAGTGACTCCACCAGCAGAATAGTGAGTGCAGCTCTGGAGTATAATACAGGATATAACTCAGGATCAGTGCAGGATAAGTAATGTAATGTATGTACACAGTGACTTTGCTGTATGTGTAGATTACATGTAAATTGTAACATGGGGCTAGAGGTGGCCGTGTTTTTTTTTTCTGGCCATGAACATTAGATAAGAATTTGCCGTCTGATGTTCGTCCTGTTGAGGTAGTTGTGGAGAGTGAGCCTCCTCAAATGTGTACATGGCCTATGATTGGCGCCCTAATATCTGCACCTCATGTAGAGAACAATAGTCAGCTCTGCAGGAAGAGACTTGCACGTTACGTCTGTTCAGACATTAGATCCTGAGCTCGGGCCCCGCAGCAGATGCAGCAGACAGGACAGGCCGGGACATGAATGTACACAACAGCTGGAGAAATGCAGGTAGATGGGAGGACGGAGGAGCTTTAAATGGGTTGTCTGGTTTTAGCAAATTAATGTTATTTTTTTCGTAGAATTAAAAAAGTTAAACAATTTTCCAATATATTTTCTGTATTAACTCTTCGCGGTTTTCAGGAACTCTGCTTGCTGTTATTTAGTAGGAACGTTCATTGTTTACTTCCAGGTTGATAATGTTCTCTCCATGGTCAGAGCAGAGGGATGGGGTCGGCAGGGTTCAGTGAGGAGATCCTGGTGCACTTGAACGTCAAGGGGCCATCTCCGTGGTACTCGCTATCGCTGTGTCGGGGGCACTAGATGTAGATTTTCGCCACCTGTATAGTTACGCTCCCCATTATGTATAGCGCTCTGAGCTGACAAGTTCCCCTTAACACCGCTCATATGGTAGGGCCCCACTGATGTGGCGTTGACGTGGAAGATTTTGCAGGTAAACAACTGTTTTACCTGCAACGTGCCGCCATTAATGTGCAATTTAACAGTCGCGCCAAACAGGCTGCAGTCACATCAATGTTGCTCCGTGGGGCCTTACCCTGATTATTGATGATTATTATATACAACCAAT
This sequence comes from Rhinoderma darwinii, assembly GCF_050947455.1. Lineage (NCBI taxonomy): Eukaryota > Metazoa > Chordata > Amphibia > Anura > Rhinodermatidae > Rhinoderma > Rhinoderma darwinii. The sequence continues at coordinate 84,902,131 of NC_134698.1, forward strand.
TACCAGCATTCTGGCCAATAATGTGGGCGTCTATTATCGCTCCCATAGCGGGTGAGCAGCTCCTCAGTCGCCCTCCTGTGATATCTTGTAATCGTGTATTCAGGCATTTCTAAGTTAGCCTGGTTTATACCTGGTACAGATCCTGGGTGGAGACCACTAGTGACCCCCATCACAGTGCCCATAGGGTTATAACATAGTCTCCAAAGTCCCTGCATGGCATAGAAATCCATATTGTTAAGTGGAGTTTTCCTAGTGTCAGTCTTCACTGCAGTCCCGGCATTCTATTCTATCTCGGCTTAGGGTGAACATAGTTGTAGGTCTCACTTAGATAACAGCGGCTGCAGTGCAAGGAATTGTATAACATACAATAAAACTTCAGGGGATGCACTGATTTTTTTTCTGGGATAAATCGTTTGGTTTACACCCATCTGCAATAGCACACACTGATCCCAAGAGCTCACTCTCCGCCTTGATTGACAGCTGGTTTAGCAGCTCCGAGAAGCCAGTTCTGTTGTTGCCTGTGTCCTCGGCTCTTTACCTGCCTCCAGATTGGTAACTTGAAGCTCCTGGGCCCCAATGCAAAATGGAGGCCACACTTACCATGTATATTACTGGTGGCTTCCTATGTGACATCTTGGGCCCCTCCAGGGCCCAGGAGCGACTGCTGCCTCTGCCTTCTTCCCAGTATGTGTCAGTGTCCCCGGCTCTTTGGCTGCCTCCCCGTGTCCGGTGTTTGCCTGAGGCGGGTCCGCGCTGCTCCTCCGGTGACTTTTGCCCCCGCAGGTTCTCCTGTCGCTGTTTGTGCGCTGGGCGTGTCGTGCCGGGTTTGCGGCTGCTCTAGTTATCACTTTGCCCATTTCATCATCTTCGCCTTGTTTTCCCTCTCTAGTTACTATTACGTTTCTTGGATTATTATCGCTTCATGGGGGAGACTACAGAAAAAGTCAATGCAACTGGGCCCAAGAGCTTGCACTCTACAGAGCGGAGACGTCTGGATGGAGCCTTCTCTTGTTCTTCCGCTCCCTCTTTTATTATTCTCTCCAATCTGTGCCCTTCCCACACTCACATGAAAGGGAATGAATCCTCCCCTGAATGACGGCTCCTTGCTCAAGCATGCACAGTGCATACCTCACCCCACACACACACAGCTCTGCACAGCACCGAGGCGGCTCTGCGGGGCTCAGGGTGAGTGCAGCGCTTTCTGGGGTGGTACAGGGGGAAGTTGTGTGTGGGGCTGGATGAGTTGTGGGCGCTTATGTGGCCGGAGCAGGGGCTCAGGGCTCCGGTGCTGAAGAAGTTTGGAGCTCAGGTGAGCAGAGCTCTGTGCACCAAGGTCTCAGCATTATCATTAACTATTTGCAGCCCAGACTGGAGACCATTGGTGGAACTAGTGGCGAGTGAATGGAGTTTCACAAATTCTGCAATTGATTCACAATCCGCCGACCGTCCAGATTTATTGCGAGAAGCGATTTGATGTTTGCGACTTGTTTTTGGCAGATTCGATGAATGATTCATCCGTTGGGTTGTATGGGCTGGTGGATCAGGTGGATCGCTGTGGTCACCTCCGGATGTATCGGGCGTGAAGTTCAGGGTTGGCGTTAAATCTCCGTCTTGTGTCAATCACCTGGGTTTGTGCGCGGTGTGTCGTTAGATGGTTCGCTTCCGGAGATGGCGTTTATTTTTGTTCTATAGACTCTGCAGCATGTGTTGTGTATGGAGATGAGCCGCCATCTGCTCCCCCATCATCCCACACAAATTGTGGCGGCAGCAGGAATATAAATAACATGCAGATGGATTGTAAGCTCTTCAGACAAGTCACTAATGGCATAATCACATGATCTGCGTCCTGGGAATCTGCAAACCTGTTCTGATCATCGCATCTGTTATTTGCATGGCGCCAACACATTCCGCAGCGCTCTCCGGACGCTTCTCTGGGTAAATGTCGCTGTGGGTCTCTTCTCCGTGGACGATGCCAGGTTGTACTCACATGGACGGGAGGCTTTGGCTCGGGCTGAATCGCCCATTGTGAGGGCCGGAGGCAGCGGATGGACTGACTCATGTTGCTGCTGGGCTCCAGGGCCGCTACATTCGGCGCTGCCGGTCTCTGCGCCAAGTCGCCTCTCACCAGAAAAACCTGTTCTGTGTGTCACTTGTGAAAAGAATTTAAAGTGGAATCACATTGAAAATAAGACGAATGTGATGCCCGGAGCCAAGTGTCAATCCGCAGCCCGGCGAGTGGAGCACAGAGCGAATATGTGAGCGGGAACTGCACAAGAGTCAGGGTATGTTCACACGGCTTATTTTCGGCCGTTTTTTGGGCCGAAAAATCGGAGGCAGAACGCCTCCAAACATCTGCCCATTGTTTTCGTCATTCTGTTCCGACGGACCGTTTTTTGACACGGCCGTTTTAAAAACGGCCGCGTAAAAAAACTGCCATGAAAAAGAAGTGCCTGTCAGTTCTTCAGCCGTTTTTGGAGCCGTTTTTCATAGACTCCATAGAAAACAGCTCCTAAAACGGCCATAAAAAACGCTGCGAAAATCGCGAGTGGCATAAAAAACGTCTGAAAATCAGGAGCTGTTTTCCCTTGAAATCAGCTCAGGTTTTTCAGACGTTTTTGAGTTTGCGTGTGAACAGAGCCTAACACCTCACCTGGACCGTTTTTCGTTGCGGGTTTTTACAGTGATTTTGATAATCGCAACATAAACCGCGACGGTTTTTACAAAAATTGTGCTGCTTTGCTAAGTTTCCAAAAATCACGTCAAAAACCACAACTCCCTAATTTATTATCCGAATCACTGCTAGTGGGGGACGGATCAGTCTTACAAGGCTACTTACCTCACTTCTAATTAAAGGGCCAGTAGCCCTACAGTCTGGAGATTATAACAGTGCGAGAGCGTTATAAGAGGAGCGGGTGATATCCGTCACACAGAAAGTTCTCAGCACTGGAGATCTGGGACATTAAATAGGGATCATGGGGCAGGGAGGTTTCTCCCATTGTATCCCACTGAAGAACTCTACAGTCTCTTAACCTGAAACGGCTGATAACAGGGAACAATAGATTGTATTCACCTTACAGTCAGCTTGAAATGGCTGATAAAAGAGAGTAATAGATTCCACTGAACTGCACAGATAACATTTAAAGGAAAACTAAACCTAGAAGTGTATGATAAAGGTAAACAGGAGATATATTTGCCCTCGCTGTTTGTCAGTCTGCAGGGTTAGTTTCCTGCTGATCGGCACCATTTCCGGCTGGTGAACGGCTGAGGGGGTGGGGCTTAGTAGTGGGTAGGGCTTAGTAATGGGTGAGGCTTATTAATGGGGTGGGGCTTAACAATCTATGTGTCCTACTGCAGACAGGGAACATAATATTTGTCATCACATTTTCCGCCTGCTCTGCACTCCTCCACCACAGATCGTATGAGCGAAGTGCGTTACCGGTGACATCCCTGGTGGTCTAGGGTACAGAAAGGGATTAAAAGCAACATACTTGTTTGCCTAGTGCTATGAAGAGGTTAATTGTTAAATCCCTGGTGGTCTAGGGCAGTGAGGAGGTTAATAGTAGAGTTCCTGGTGGTCTGGGTGTTGAACCTCGGGTGTCCAGGCTCCTGGGTGTCGCTGTATCGGGAGGGCAGCCGGTCTCCAGCTCTTCCTGCCCTGATCATAGCGGTGGAGGTCCGTGCAGAGCAGGGGGCAGGGAGGATCTAACGTTAGTCGTCTGCCGGTCTCCTCATTAGGACAGAGATTGTTCAGAAGAGAGAACTGGATAAAAGTTGTGCTGTACCTGTTGTTTTTGGATGACCGCTCATGTGGCTGCCATGACGGCTCCTCTTAAATTTGTCACTCCGCTTTTCCACACTCCTGAATGGCAAATCCACCAAGTTCTATAACGATTTCCCCCAGATTGGCTGTTCAGGGGTCTGGAGAAGCTGAATGACAACCGTTGTGACCGCAGTAATAGCGGACATACTAGACACCCAGCTTTTCCAGACACAGATATGGCTAAATAGGATTGTATACTACAAAAGATGACAATTCAAGGACTTGGAGGTCATTATGGGTCAGGATGATGGGAGTTGTCATGTAAGGCCTCGTTCTTCCCAGCGCTGTTGTCTCCGCAGATGTCATTGGGATGAGTATATTCACTTCAGAAGCAGCCAGGTCTTTGTGGTGGGGTGCGGCAGCACAGGGGACGGGGGGCTGCCACATGTGCATTGCATGCTGGGAGAAGATTTCTGTAGTAAGATTGTGTTGTCTCCAGTATGAGATTTGGTGAAAATTCTTTTAGATATTGAAGAGTTTATAAAGTATTCGGCTGCAGTATTCGATGTGCTGCGCAAGTTGTCACAGCTCCGCCCCTTGTATAATATATGATGTAGCATGATCTGTAACAATATAAATATACATACAGTAACATTCCTTCAATCCAGCATTTGATAGTCCAGAAATTCCATTAGTGCAGCACAGAATAATCTAAAAAGCGTGAAGTTGAGGAGCTGTGACTTCCCTGCAGCCGGCTGACAGTGACAGATTTTCTTGCTTTTCGTCTTGTGCTCAGCAGTCGGTCGCGCTCTAGAGATTTCCTGCTCAGATCCTGACGCATTTCTCTCGTTTACATTATCCAGCACTGGGTAAACAGGTTCCTTCATTCTCAGCAGCAACGACTGGCGGATGTACAGGCCCCAACCCATTATAAGATCCAGGCTGTCTACAGGCCCAACCTATACACACATATATATATACCTGTATACAGCCCGGCTATCCTATATAGAAGAGCAGATGGATTGGATCTGTGTGAGCAAGTATTGGTAAAAGGGTTGTGCACTTGCATCTTAAACAAAAAATTAAGCACATAGTCTTGATTAAAAGCACTACCGTTTTGTGTATACAGCTCCTTAGCAGACCCTTTGCGTCTCTATGGTTTCAGATCTGTGTAATCTAACCCTGCAGTCATTTGTTCCAACCCTTCGTCTTCCTGACGTTCTCCTGAGCGTAGTCAGTGCCATTCCCACACAGCGGGTTGTATCACTGAGGAGACCTTCAGAGCTTCAGCCCTCACCGTGTGAGAGAAGGAGGGAGAGGGGGAAGAGCTGCTTCACAGGGAACACCCACTGAGCTCTGGACCTGCAGCTCCACAAGCAACATGTCAGAAAGGTAGGAATGCACCTGTGTCATATAAGGTTTTGTTTCCCACCCCATAGATCATCAGTGCATCGTCTGCCTGTCTGAAGGATAGTGAGTGTTGCAGATCTCCACCCTTCCTCTAGGTGGCACCAGGGAGCAGCCTGGTATTTTCCCATGTAATGAGTCATCACCGGGTTTGTTCTGTTGTTCTTGGTATTTGACAATATTCTTAGCTCAGAATTTGTTGGCACCCGAGTTGCTGGTGACATCACAGGTTTGGTGGTGATGACATCAGATGGGTGAGGATGTTTGCAGCTGTGGTTCCCTCACATGGACTGTTAGTTGAATCTTCTCAGCGAAAGGGAGGGGACGGTGTTAACCCTGCGCTGACAGCCCGGATATTAATGATTTTATCTGCTCACTGTCATCATATTAAATCCGTTTCAATAATGGCAGCTGAAGGGAATGTTAATCATGGGGCGCGAGGCACCGGCGCCATTCACCAGGAGAGGCCCATTCTAATGCGACTGATACAGAATGATACGGTTGTGGCAGATTATATGTCCCCATTCACATGGGGTTGGGCCTGCAGTTTTTGGGCTATTTTTGATGCCTATTGACTCCAATGGAAAAAAGTGCAAATGGTAAAACACCAGACGCGGTTCCCACGTGCCGCCATTCCTTTCTTGTAAATAGTTCTGGAGAAACTTTGTAGTTTCCAGTTTCTTACGTAACTCAAACTCAACGTCTCTGCGTGAAGCCGGCGCAGGAGGCAGCGACTCTCCTGTAATAAGCGCCGTAGTCAATATTCTGCTGCCTGGCGCCCGGGCTGCCCCTGTGCCCGCTCTCTGCCTCCCCATCTGGGTGTGTGGCGCAGTTTCCCAGGCTTCTCCATAGAACAGATTCCCTCTCGGCTGCCATAGTAACAGGTGTCCGGATTCCTGCGCTGCGATTCTTTGTATCTCTGTTGTATCAGGGATCCCGATGGTGGGGGCTGGGCAGGGGATCAGAACTACAATGAATGGGGGAGAGTACCCCTCCGTCCAGCCCTTGTCCTAGGTGGGGGAGGGGGATTGTCACCGCGTTATCGCACAATACACTGGAAGTCTCATTTTATTCGTTTCATCGTATTTTTTACTTTACAGCTTTACCAGAAACAGAATTAAGAGGCAGCTGGATCTGAGGGAGATCTGTAGGGGACATTTTCTTTAAGGCGTGTGTATAGGGGGCTGGGGTGTGTATAGGGGGGCAGGTGTTTGTATAGGGGGCAGACTGAAATATAGGGGGGCAGGCGCGTGTATAGGGGGCAGGCGTGTGTACAGGGGGCAGGCGCATGTATAGGGGGGCAGGTGCGTGTATAGAGGGGCAGGTGCGTGTACAGGGGGGCAGGAGTGTGTATAGAGGGGACGGCTGCGTGTATAGGGGGGCAGGCGTGTGTATAGAGGGGCAGGTGCGTGTACAGGGGGGCAGGAGTGTGTATAGAGGGGACGGCTGCGTGTATAGGGGGGCAGGCGTGTGTATAGGGGGGCAGGCGTGTGTATAGGGGGGCAGCCGCCTGTATAGGGGGGCAGCCGCCTGTATAGGGGGGCAGCCGCCTGTATAGGGGGGCAGGCGTGTGTATAGAGGGGCAGGCGCATGTATATGGGGGCAGGCGCGTGTATAGAGGGGCAGGCGCGTGTATAGAGGGGCAGGCTGCGTGTATAGGGGGGCAGGCGCGTGTATAGGGGGGCAGGCGCGTGTATAGGGGGGCAGGCGCGTGTACAGGGGGGCAGGCGCGTGTACAGGGGGGCAGGCGCGTGGTCATTTACAGCACATCATTATATATTTACTTATTTTATAGTCACCACCTCCAGGTGATCCGTACCCGCTGTGTATGTCCTCCAGTGGCGGCTGCTTGTAGTTCATCTCCATTAGGACACCACTAGGATCAGTGACTCATTTAGCTGCATTGTCTATTGGAGTCTGAGGTTGTCTGTATCCACTTCCCGTCTCCACATAGGCCCAGGCTGCTGCGTTGTCCCTCTCCCATGCTTTACACTGCACCTTTGCTTTTGCAGATTGGTTACTGTGTATAAGCTGAAGCTCAACAGTAAGTCCAGTACATGGACAGAGACACATCTGTGCAACCCCCATGTCAGAGGCTCAACCTGGATGACTCTTATATGTCCCTAGGAAGATACCAGGGGTATTGCCATGAGGCCGACCCCAGGGGTATTGCCATGAGGCCGACCCCAGGGGTATTGCCATGAGGCCGACCCCAGGGGTATTGCCATGAGGCCGACCCCAGGGGTATTGCCATGAGGCCGACCCCAGGGATATTGTTGAGCCTTGTGTCGTCCTGTCAGTCTGAAAAAAAAAACATCGAGTGTTGCAGATTGATCACTTACAGTCTCCCTATAACTATATGGTGTGTGTGTGTGTATATATTAGTGTGTGTATGTGTGTGTGTATATATATATATTTTAATAAAATCTGTGGGCAGACACTGCGCCTTTGTGGCATCGTCAGGCCTGCTGGGCAGTTGCAGTTTTTGACCTTTCTCCGGCTGAATATGATTTACATGAATTACCAGCGTTTGTCGGGATCGGGTTCTTCTCTTTATAATCTTCATTGTCCCAAAACCAAGAGAAACCATTCAAACCAAGTGAGAAGTTTCAATTCCTCACTATTGTCAAGAGCTATGCTTGCTGTCACTCAATGGGAACATACTTGTTTACATCGAGAGGCTGGAAACCAGTTCTGCCCAAATACTTTTCGCAGCTGAGCATTTGTTACAATGTATCAATTCTACATAACTGTGATCTAAACATGTTGGACTCCCACCGGATACATTTACCTGCACTGATACATTGTAACAAATTATCAGGACAGGAGACAGATTTGTCATGTGTTTAAACAATCCCCTGTGAGCTAAACGGGATACACTGTTACTAATCCTCAGCAGTTCAGAAGTATTAGGTAAAGAGAATTGTTTTAGCCTGTCCGTGTAGAGAGAGAGGAGAGCACTCACAGACACTCTGCAAGGGGAGGATGAAGGCAAATCCACCCTCTTCAGCACAGTGTCCGTGTATGTACTGTAGAGAGGAGAACTCTAATGGGCTGTAGAAGGGGAAAGCAGCATACGGATAAAGCTGTGCTCATAATTGGGAGCTAGTGAAGAAAGCAGCATCCTGGACACACAGACCTCACATCCAGCATTAATATTACTGGGAGGGACACGTCCACAGGAGAAAGTCTGATACTAGGAGGTTGTAAACTGGATATCAGGGGGTCTGAGAGGAAGAACTGGAGATTGCAGCCTGGAACTTGCTGCAACTTTATAACTCCAGGTAACCCTGACATATGTAAAATCCATGTTTTCTATGTCAGAAGTGTCTATAGCCTTTAAGTATCTCCTAAGCTTCTGACCTGCCGCTTGTCTTCTGATCTTACTTTGCAGGGCGCAGGATGCGTCTGATGTCGGGCTCTGATTTCGGGTATTGTCCCCTCTTGTGTCGCTTCAATATTTCACTAATAGAATCTGCACATGAAGCGTTAACGGCGTTGAACTTTGTATTGCGGGATCAATGAAGGGTTCCAGCTCCTGAGCGTCTGTTAATTCTTGGTCAGGAGCCTTGTGGACAGTTCTAAATCACAATAGCCACCTGGGGCAGCGCCCTCCACCGGGAGACATGGGGAGAAGGGAGTGCGGGCAGGACATGTAATGGGGACGGGTGGCAGCGGGGAATGGACATGTAATTAAGAGAAGAAGCCGCGAGGGGAGGACATGTAATAGGTTGTCCTAATCCCTGGATGATTAAACGCCATAATTTCACTGACAAAGTAACGTGCAGCAGTCCCATCAGGATCTGTGAATAACGCTCAGAGGACGCTTCTCTCTATGTAACGCAAAGAGGACGCTTCTCTCTATGTAACGCAAAGAGGACGCTTCTCTCTACGTAACGCACAGGGGACGCTTCTCTCTATGTAACGCACAGGGGACGCTTCTCTCTATGTAACGCACAGGGGACGCTTCTCTCTATGTAACGCACAGGTGACGCTTATCTCTATGTAACGCACAGGTGACGCTTATCTCTGAATAAATTCCAGCTGTGTGTTTATGTAGGGAGGAGCAGACGTCTCGCTGACAATCTAATTCTCTGGTGCATACACCTATTTATTCTAGATTTGGGCCCGGGGCGCGGTTTTCATGAAGGCGCAGAGACGGGCAGCGCACATTGTGCACCGGGCCGGCGGCAGTTGATGGAGTGAAACATAAGAGGAACGTTCAGTATTAATGATCTGCGTCTCGGTGCTGCGATGCTCTGATGTTTGTAGTTCTTGTTTTGGCTGCAGCACATCACAACAGCGACCTCAGTGATAGTAATAGCCCCTGTGGGGGGTCATGAGAGGGAGTCCTGCCCCTGAGTCCTGGACATTTGGGGACATCTCCGAGCTGTAACTACCTCCTACACTATAATATATCTATACAGCGCCCCCTATATACACAACTCCGTGCGATAATCTGATCTGAACCTTCCCCCGATGAGTCGGTGACGCCGCAGGTTCCCGGAGCCCCTCGTGTCACAATGTGAAGCATTTCCTGGTGTTTGGCCGGCGTCCACGCTGACATCTGGGGGGGATGTGCCAGTGAGAGGTTAATACCGGGGGGAGATGTCAGTGCTCATCAGCTGCCAGGACCGTGTAACGCCAGCAACTAATCCCCCGCAACGGAATCCGGAACCCGCACTGATTTCCGTCACATGTTCAGCACAAGACGAAGACGGTGCAGGCGCCAAACTGATGACGGTCAACTGCAGTATACGGAGAAAACCATGTGCCCCCCCCCTGCAGTATACGGAGAAAACCATGTGCCCCCCCCCACATGACACCACAGGAGCTTATATGGCGTCCCATTATAAACCCATGCACGTTAATATGGGGTTGTTCGTCCCTCTTTGCAGTAAAACATCTTCTGCTCTTCTTCAGATTTTCTACAAGATTTTGGGGTCTGTGGGAATTTTTGCCCCTTCATCCAGAAGATCATTTGTGAGATCAGACGCGGATATTGGGGGAGGGGCCGGGCTCGTAATCTCGGTTGTAGAAGCGTCACTCCACAGAACACGTCACATAGAGAAGCGTCACTCCACAGAACACGTCAGATAGAGAAGCGTCACTCCACAGAACACGTCACATGGAGAAGCGTCACTCCACAGAACACGTCACATAGAGAAGCGTCACTCCACAGAACACGCCATAGAGAAGCGTCACTCCACAGAACACGTCACATAGAGAAGCGTCACTCCACAAAACACGTCACATAGAGAAGCGTCACTCCACAGAACACGTCACATAGAGAAGCGTCACTCCACAGAACACGTCACATAGAGAAGCGTCACTCCACAGAACACGTCACATAGAGAAGCGTCACTCCACAGAACACGCCATAGAGAAGCGTCACTCCACAGAACACGTCACATAGAGAAGCGTCACTCCACAGAACACGTCACATAGAGAAGCGTCACTCCACAGAACACGTCACATAGAGAAGCGTCACTCCACAGAACACGTCATATAGAGAAGCGTCACTCCACAGAACACGTCACATAGAGAAGCGTCACTCCACAGAACACGTCACATGGAGAAGCGTCACTCCACAGAACACGTCATATAGAGAAGCGTCACTCCACAGAACACGTCACATAGAGAAGCGTCACTCCACAGAACACGTCACATAGAGAAGCGTCACTCCACAGAACACGTCATAGAGAAGCGTCACTCCACAGAACACGTCACATAGAGAAGCGTCACTCCACAGAACACGTCAGATAGAGAAGCGTCACTCCACAGAACACGTCACATGGAGAAGCGTCACTCCACAGAACACGTCACATAGAGAAGCGTCACTCCACAGAACACGCCATAGAGAAGCGTCACTCCACAGAACACGTCACATAGAGAAGCGTCACTCCACAGAACACGTCACATAGAGAAGCGTCACTCCACAGAACACGTCACATAGAGAAGCGTCACTCCACAGAACACGTCACATAGAGAAGCGTCACTCCACAGAACACGTCACATAGAGAAGCGTCACTCCACAGAACACGTCACATAGAGAAGCGTCACTCCACAGAACACGTCACATGGAGAAGCGTCACTCCACAGAACACGTCATATAGAGAAGCGTCACTCCACAGAACACGTCATATAGAGAAGCGTCACTCCACAGAACACGTCACATAGAGAAGCGTCACTCCACAGAACACGTCATAGAGAAGCGTCACTCCACAGAACACGTCACATAGAGAAGCGTCACTCCACAGAACACGTCAGATAGAGAAGCGTCACTCCACAGAACACGTCACATGGAGAAGCGTCACTCCACAGAACACGTCACATAGAGAAGCGTCACTCCACAGAACACGCCATAGAGAAGCGTCACTCCACAGAACACGTCACATAGAGAAGCGTCACTCCACAGAACACGTCACATAGAGAAGCGTCACTCCACAGAACACGTCACATAGAGAAGCGTCACTCCACAGAACACGTCACATAGAGAAGCGTCACTCCACAGAACACGTCACATAGAGAAGCGTCACTCCACAGAACACGTCACATAGAGAAGCGTCACTCCACAGAACACGTCACATGGAGAAGCGTCACTCCACAGAACACGTCACATAGAGAAGCGTCACTCCACAGAACACGTCACATAGAGAAGCGTCACTCCACAGAACACGTCATAGAGAAGCGTCACTCCACAGAACACGTCATATAGAGAAGCGTCACTCCACAGAACACGTCATATAGAGAAGCGTCACTGCACAGAACACGTCACATAGAGAAGCGTCACTCCACAGAACACGTCATATAGAGAAGCGTCACTCCACAGAACACGTCACATAGAGAAGCGTCACTCCACAGAACACGTCACATAGAGAAGCGTCACTCCACAGAACACGTCACATAGAGAAGCGTCACTCCACAGAACACGTCATATAGAGAAGCGTCACTCCACAGAACACGTCATATAGAGAAGCGTCACCCCACAGAACACGTCATATAGAGAAGCGTCACTCCACAGAACACGTCATATAGAGAAGCGTCACTCCACAGAACACGTCACATAGAGAAGCGTCACTCCACAGAACACGTCACATAGAGAAGCGTCACTCCACAGAACACGTCACATAGAGAAGCGTCACTCCACAGAACACGTCACATAGAGAAGCGGCACTCCACAGAACACGTCACATAGAGAAGCGTCACTCCACAGAACACGTCAAATAGAGAAGCGGCACTCCACAGAACACGTCACATAGAGAAGCGTCACTCCACAGAACACGTCACATAGAGAAGCGTCACTCCACAGAACACGCCATATAGAGAAGCGTCACTCCACAGAACACGTCACATAGAGAAGCGTCACTCCACAGAACACGTCACATAGAGAAGCGTCACTCCACAGAACACGTCACATAGAGAAGCGTCACTCCACAGAACACGTCACATAGAGAAGCGTCACTCCACAGAACACGTCACATAGAGAAGCGTCACTCCACAGAACACGTCACATAGAGAAGCGTCACTCCACAGAACACGTCACATAGAGAAGCGTCACTCCACAGAACACGTCACATAGAGAAGCGTCACTCCACAGAACACGTCACATAGAGAAGCGTCACTCCACAGAACACGTCAAATAGAGAAGCGGCACTCCACAGAACACGTCACATAGAGAAGCGTCACTCCACAGAACACGTCACATAGAGAAGCGTCACTCCACAGAACACGCCATATAGAGAAGCGTCACTCCACAGAACACGTCACATAGAGAAGCGTCACTCCACAGAACACGTCACATAGAGAAGCGTCACTCCACAGAACACGTCACATAGAGAAGCGTCACTCCACAGAACACGTCATATAGAGAAGCGTCACTCCACAGAACACGTCACATAGAGAAGCGTCACTCCACAGAACACGTCACATAGAGAAGCGTCACTCCACAGAACACGTCACATAGAGAAGCGTCACTCCACAGAACACGTCACATAAAGAAGCGTCACTCCACAGAACACGTCACATAGAGAAGCGTCACTCCACAGAACACGTCACCTAGAGAGGCGTCACTCCACAGAACACGTCACATAGAGAAGCGTCACTCCACAGAACACGTCACATAGAGAAGCGTCACTCCACAGAACACGTCACATAGAGAAGCGTCACTCCACAGAACACGTCATATAGAGAAGCGTCACTCCACAGAACACGTCATATAGAGAAGCGTCACTCCACAGAACACGTCACATAGAGGAGCGTCACTCCACAGAACACGTCACATAGAGAAGCGTCACTCCACAGAACACGTCACATAGAGAAGCGTCACTCCACAGAACACGTCACATAGACAAGCGTCACTCCACAGAACACGTCATATAGAGAAGCGTCACTCCACAGAACACGTCATATAGAGAAGTGTCACTCCACAGAACACGTCACATAGAGAAGCGTCACTCCACAGAACACGTCACATAGAGAAGCGTCACTCCACAGAACACGTCACATAGAGAAGCGTCACTCCACAGAACACGTCACATAGAGAAGCGTCACTCCACAGAACACGTCACATAGAGAAGCGTCACTCCACAGAACACGTCACATAGAGAAGCGTCACTCCACAGAACACGTCACATAGAGAAGCGTCACTCCACAGAACACGTCACATAGAGAAGCGTCACTCCACAGAACACGTCACATAGAGAAGCGTCACTCCACAGAACACGTCACATAGAGAAGCGTCACTCCACAGAACACGTCACATAGAGAAGCGTCACTCCACAGAACACGTCATATAGAGAAGCGTCACTCCACAGAACACATCACATAGAGAAGCGTCACTCCACAGAACACGTCACATAGAGAAGCGTCACTCCACAGAACACGTTATATAGAGAAGCGTCACTCCACAGAACACGTCACATAGAGAAGCGTCACTCCACAGAACACGTTATATAGAGAAGCGTCACTCCACAGAACACGTCACATAGAGAAGCGTCACTCCACAGAACACGTCAAATAGAGAAGCGGCACTCCACAGAACACGTCACATAGAGAAGCGTCACTCCACAGAACACGTCACATAGAGAAGCGTCACTCCACAGAACACGTCACATAGAGAAGCGTCACTCCACAGAACACGTCACATAGAGAAGCGTCACTCCACAGAACACGTCACATAGAGAAGCGTCACTCCACAGAACACGTCACATAGAGAAGCGTCACTCCACAGAACACGTTATATAGAGAAGCGTCACTCCACAGAACACGTCACATAGAGAAGCGTCACTCCACAGAACACGTCATAGAGAAGCATCACTCCACAGAACACGTCACATAGAGAAGCGTCACTCCACAGAACACGTCATATAGAGAAGCGTCACTCCACAGAACACGCCATAGAGAGAAGCGTCACTCCACAGAACACGTCACATAGACAAGCGTCACTCCACAGAACACGTCATATAGAGAAGCGTCACTCCACAGAACACGTCATATAGAGAAGCGTCACTCCACAGAACACGTTACATAGAGAAGCGTCACTCCACAGAACACGTCACATAGAGAAGCGTCACTCCACAGAACACGTCACATAGAGAAGCGTCACTCCACAGAACACATCATAGAGAAGCGTCACTCCACAGAACACAAAAGAGGGAAGAATATTACAGTACCAGAGAAAAAGATAATAAAAATATACCGGGTGCAGGCCCAAGTCCCTTGGGTAAGATCCACATCCAGGAAAAAAGGAAAATGTATTCACCCACCAATGCAACGTTTCAGTCCAACTGGACCTTTCTCAAGCATGGGAGACCGCGGATTCCCCTCCAGGAGAAGCCCCAGACGTCACTGTCCATATATAGACAAAGTAAGGCGTCAAGCGCTCCGTCCAGGAGGGGGATCCCCAGCCACACAGGGATTCCGCTGCTTCAGGGAGCTACAGTGGCGCTAGTGGATAGCAGAGATACCTCCCTGTTCTGCTATAGTGTTCAATAGTATTTGAACCCAGATACTATTGAATGTGGCACCGCTGCTAGCGGTGCCGCCGGCCATGGGGGGCCCATCCCAACGGGCACCCTAATTCCCGGTTTCGCCGCTAGCAGCCGCTATGGCTACTACAGCGGTAGTGAGCCAACTGAGAGAAGAAGCGCCCTGATTCGCTGGGCCCAGGTGCCTCTGAAATAGGCAGAAGAAGGGAGCCAGCGCAGCGCCCCCTTCCACCTGCTGGAGTGATGCGCCCTGTGCACACCCCTCAGGCCTTGGCAGGACGAGTGTTGGATGTTATATACCTGTGGGAACGACTGAAGGAATCACCGGAATACAATGATGGAGAGGGGGGGGGGGAGGGGGCAATTACTTTTCTCCATAACTATAGTGTATGTGGCGCCTGAGGAGTCTTTGTACTGAAATTATATACAGATTATATCAGTATAATGTTTGTCAGACAGTATCACACATGATACAATTAGATA